>NC_081847.1:41245644-41413144 GCF_963259705.1 Myotis daubentonii | reverse complement strand
ACTTATTCAAGGCCACACAATAAGATGCAAAATTTTAATTTGAACTTGAGTCTTCTTTATTCCAGAACCTGACTTTCAATCACTGTGATAAACACCTTTCTATTCAAGGAGCTCATTCCATTATTAGACAACTCAATGAACATATTAAATGGAAATCTGCCTTTCTGGCCCATTCTGTACTTTAGAGTAACAGAATTAACCTATCAGACCACTCCCATGTTTTCAATGCTTTAACAACACGTTTTGGGCCTTTGCTATGTCCTAGGCATACTTCAAATTAAGTTCCTAAAAATTGCTGTTACTAATTATGTTATTAAAATAGGGTTTTTGAGTGATGACTAATACATAATAAACTGAACATATTTAAAGTATATAATTCAGTAGGTTTGTATTTGAAATCAACACCATAATCAAGATAATAAGCATATCTATCACACCCAAAAGTTTCCTTGTATACTTTCTAATCCTTCTCTTCAATGTGAATTATTTTGAGATTTATCTGCATTGTAGAGTGGATCAATAGTTCATTCCTTTTTATTGCTGAGTAGTAGTTCATGGTATGGATATAGCATACTTACTTTATGTACACTTGGGTTGTTTTCAGTATTTGCCTGTTATGAATATTAATGTTAGTCTTGGGCTGGACATATGTTTTCATGTACCTTTGACTTAGTGGAATTGTTAGATTATATGGTAGGTGTGTGTTTAACTTTTGAAAATACTACCTATCTGTTTTCCAAAACAGTGCTACCATTTTGCATTCTCACTAGCTGTGTATCAGTATTCTAGTTGCTTCATATCCTTGCCAACTATATTTCATATAGTTTGTTTTTTTAGTTTCCAATAAATACGTAGTTATGTCATATTGTGATTTTACTTTGCATTTTTCTGAGACTAATTATACTGAATTTTATGTGCTTATTTGCCATTATATATCTTTTTTGATAAAGTATCTGTTCAAATCTTTTGTCCATTAAAAAATAGGTTTTCTTATCATTGAAATTTAAGAATTGCTTATATATTCCAGATATAGATATATGTACCACAAATATTTATTCCAGGCTGTGGTTTGCCTTTTCATTCTCTTAACAGTATCTGTTTAAAAGGCAGATGTTTTGAATGTTGATTAAGTCAGATTTATTAATTTTTCTTTTATGGATCATGATTTTGGTGTCATATCTAAGAAATCTTTGCCTAATCCAATATCACAAAGGTTTTCACCCCATTTTTCACCTAGAAGTTTTATAATTTTAGGTTTCATATTTAGCTCAATGATTCATTTTAATTAATTTGTGTATGTAATTATTGGTTGAAGTATTTTTTTTGCATATGAATATATGGTTTCAACACCATTTGTTGAAAAGATTGTCCTTTCTCCATTGAATTGCCTTTGCACTTTTATTAAAAACTAGAGGCCCGGTGCACAAAAATTTGTGCACTCGGCGGGAGGGGGGCCCCCTCAGCCCGGCCTGTGCCCTCTCGCAGTCTGGGACCCCTCGGGAGATAACGACCTGCTGGCTTAGGCCTGCTCCCGGGTGGCAGAGAGAAGGCCCAATCCCTAGGTGCAGCCCCTGGTCGGGCTCAGAGCAGGGCCGATTGGGGAGTTGGAGCGCCGCCCCCTGTCATGCACAGAGCAGGGCGGATTGGGAAGTTGCAATGCCACCCTCAGTCACGCTCAGGGTAGGGCCGATTGGGGGGTTGGGGCACCGCCCCGTCACACTCAAGGCAGGGTCGATAGGGAAGTTGCGGCGCCACCCCCTGTCATGCACAGAGCAGGGCGGATCAGGGGGTTGGGGCTCCGTATCCTGTCACACACAGAGCAGGGTCGATCAGGGAGTTGGGGAGCTCCCCGCTGTCACACACAGAGCAGGGCCCATCAGGGGGTTGAGGAGCTTCCCCCTGTCACGCACAGAGTAGGGCCAATAGGGGAGTTGGGGCACCATCCCCTGTCACACACAGAGCAGGGCGGATCAGGGGGTTGGGGTGTTGCCCCCTGTCATGCACAGAGCAGGGCCCATCAGGGGGGTTGGGGCTCCGTACCCTGTCACACACAGAGCAGGGCCGATCAGGGGGTTGAGGAGCTCCCCACTGTCACTCACAGAGCAGGGCCCATCACGGGGGTTGGGGCACTGCCCTCCGTCACACACACAGCAGGGCGGATCAGGGGGTTGGGGCGCCGCCCTCTATCACCCACAGAGCAGGGCCGATCAGGGGGTTGGGGCGCCGCCACTGTCACACTCAGGGCAGGGCCGATGGGGAGGTTATGACTCTACCCCGTCACACACACAGCAGGGCCCTTGGGGGGGGGTAGGGGGGTTGGGGCACTGCCCTCTATCACCCACAGAGCAGGGCTGCTCAGGGGGTTGGGGCGCTGCCCCCTGTCACACACAGAGCAGGGCCGATCAGGGGGTTAGGGCGCTGCACCCTGTCACACACAGCGCCGCAGGGCGATCAGGGCATTTGGGTGCTGCCCCCTGTCACGCTGATCCCAGTGCCAGGAGGCCTCACGGCTCCGCTGATCCCGGTGCCGGGAAGCATATTACCCTTTTACTATATAGAATAGAGACCTGGTGCATGGGTGGGGCTGGCTGGTTTGCCCTGAAGGGTGTCCTGGATCAGGGTGGGAGTCCCCACTGGGGTGCCTGGCCAGTCTGGCTGATGGGCTGAGGGCCGTTTTCAGGCTGACGAGTGACTGAAGCTCCCAACCGCTCCTTTTTTTCTTTTTTCTTTTTTTTTTATTCTGGGCCAGCTTTAGCTCTGAGGCCTCGGCTGCTGAAAACAGGTTTCTGGCCTTTGTTTACCGTCTGTATTTGATACAATGTTGCGGTCCGGCTGGCTGAAGCCTGGCTGAGTAAAGCAGGTTTCTGGGTTTTTTTTAGCTTCTACATTTGCAACATAGTTGCTTAGAGTTGCAGCTGAGAGGCCGGCAAGTCAGACGGGGAACGTTGGAGTCCTCCGTCACTGAAGCAAGCAAGCCTCCCTGTTCGCATTAGCTGCCTGGCTGCTGGCCGCCATCTTGTCTGGGAGTTAATTTGCATATCTCGCTTATTAGCCAATGGGAAGGTTAGCAGTCGTACGCCAATTACCATGTTTCTCTTTTATTAGTGTAGATTGACCATTTCATTTCTAACGCATAGGATTTAAGAAAGATTAAATGAGGTAATATACATAAAAGACTGAGTGAACACAATGTTTGTTCTTAGTAAATGCTAACTAAAGAGTACTAGTTTTTATTCTGATCTTTGTATATTTACTACGTATCATGGCACCATTAATATGACTCCTATAAGTATTTTTATTAAGTCACCAAAATGAAGATCCTTCTAGGCTTGAATAAATTATCAAAAATAGAAAAAAAAATTGACCATATACTCATGACTCTATTTGTGTATTCTCTATTCTCTCTGATTGATCCAGTTCTCTATTTTTACATGAAACCAATTGTCTTGATTTTAGTCACTTTATGATAAATCTTGACATTCCATAGTGTTGGTTCTCTAAACTTATCTTTTTTCAAAGTTGTTTGGCCTATTCTCTATCCTCTATATTTTCAAATGCTTTTTAGAATCATTCGGTCAATTTCTGCAAAAAAAAAAAAAAAAAAGCCTCTTAGATTTTGACTGGGATTGCACCAAATCTAGATATTAATTTGAAGGTATTTGATATCTTACAATTTGAGTTTTCTGAACCTATGAATATAAATATTTCTTCTTTTTAAATACCCTTATTTAATTTCTCTCAGTAATATTCTTTAGTTTTCAGTGTAAAAGTCATTTACATTTTTGTAAAGATTTATCCATACTTATTTTATATTTTGACTCTATTTTAGATGGTATTGACTTAAAATGTCCATTTCCCATTGTTCTTAGTATATAGAAATACAGTGGATTTTGTATGAATTTCTGTCACATGATCTTTTTTAAAATATTTTTTTATTGATTTTAGAGAGGAAAGGAGAGGGAGAGAGAGAGAACATCAATCATGAGAGAGAATTATCGATTGGCTGCCTCCTGCATGCCCCCTCCACTGGGGATCAAGTCCGCAACCCAGGCATGTGCCCTTGACCAGAATCAAGCCTGGGACCTTTCAGTCTGCAGGCCGATACTTTATCCACTGTGCCAAACCAGCTAGGGCTCTATCACACAATCTTGCTAAACTCACTTATTAGTTCCATATTCTCTTGAATTTTCTACATAGGATATCTTGTGGTCAGCAAATAAGCATAATTTTACTTCTCCCTTCTACCTGGATTCCTTTTATTTCATTTCCTTGCCTTATTCCACTAGCTGGAATATCCAGTACGATGTTGAAGAGAATTGCGAGAGAAGACATCCTTATCTTGTTTCTGATGTTTGCATTTCTCTTTCTTTGCTTTGTGTTCTGCCGGGATAAGAGCTAAATCTTTTGTGTGTGTGTGTTTTTGTAGTCATTAGCACAATATTTAAGAAATTGCAGATATCTAGAAAAGGTCAAAAAATTAATGAAAGAAGTATAGGACCCACTCCATTCCATGTCCACAGCTTAATGTAAGATTGAAAATTGATAGACATTGGAGTACAGAGTTTTACTATAAAATGAAATTGTTTTATGGAATAATAGGGTGCAGAGAAAGAATGCCTCATTCTCTGCTTGTGGCAGGGAGGAAGGAAATTATAAGGGACTCTTGAAAGATTTTCTGGAGAAGGTAATGCTGAGCTGGATCGGAGGGATCAATTGTCAGAAAAAGGGAGAAGAGCATTTTAAGTAAATATTTTAAGAAAATATACAGACAGGTAACTTGTAGTATACTTAGGGAAATAGAATAAATGCAGTATAAAAAACTTCTAAAAATTTCAAAATTTGTCTTTCTTTTTTCCTCCCTCCTCTATTCTTGTCTCCACATTTAGTTTCCAGTTTCCTCAACTCGGCTTCCCATGAAATAATTCTTGAATCTCATCACTTTGGTTTTGCACTCTGGAGCCTTTCTGGTTTATCTGCACCCCCTTTCTCAAAATATAGCCCCCCAGAAAAAAACCAAGCTCCAGGTGCAACTAACCAATCAAAGTGCAGGATAATTGCCCTCTTGGTCTGGACATTGTAATTACAGGATCCAAATGCACACGGTACACTCACCTACTCCTGCCTTCTCCAAATATAATTCTGATGTTTTAAGGAAACTAAATGTGGCAGCAACCTCTATGCCACTTTCATCACATTTGATTCAGAACCCCAAGGAATCTTGTTTGTCTCCTTAGTTTCTCGTTTTGCAATCCAGCCTAAGTATATCTCTCTTCTCTCACTTATAAGGCACTATTTTGTATTCTTGGAGTAAGGCAAACATTTTACTTCAGTGGGAATTTCTAGCAGATATTTGGATGAGGAGGCAGTCCTAGGGGCCATGGGGGATTATACTGATGTTCTTAGGGAACTTTGGTCAAGCCTAGTGGAGCATCGTAGTTTTGTTTCATATAATGAGAAACTGATATTAAATTCTTCTGGTATAAACTAATTGCAAGAGATCAGCATGTAACATTTGTCTTAATAATATGTAGTGTCTGAAGGACTGAATATCCACTCTGCAAATTGTTCTTGGCAAAACATGCTTTCAAATTCTTCTCAAAGCTCAGCAGGGTGGATGGTAAGGTCCTATATCAACAAGCTTCATTCTTATTTACTATTTCTTATTTACTTTTATTTCTCTATGAAACTTACAACACAGTATGTTGTCCTTTAAATAAACAAACTCCCAGACACTTTCCCACAAACACTCAAACACACATGTGTATATACATGTGCACACACATGCACTACACACAGAAAATGGCCCATTTATCCATCATACTATAAGTAAGCTAATGTCTTTTAAAAGAGGATGTGTCCCTTTGCCTGTTTTTTAGCAGAACCAGGATAGATTCTGTGGAGGCATGAATTTCTTGTAAGGACTTCAGGAGTGACATCTCAGTGGAGCTTCTTTGTTTTGTTTGAAGTAAATTCCCAAACATTAAACATACCTTCATTAACATGAAGTCATAGAAACACATTTCAGAGTCCATTGCAATGGAAAAAAATGGAGAAGGTTCAGTAGCTGATGAGTTGTGTGATCATGAGACCACTATAGTTCCTTCCAATGCTTAATTTACATACCCTGGCCTGGTGGGACTTAGCAAGGTAGCAGGAGGACTGACCACATCCTCACTGACTAAATTCAGAATCAGATAGGGAGACCCTATTAGGAGGAGCCACTTTTGACTCTGATTAGTTGCACTGCTCTCTTGTCCTGTGATGTCGTGGTTTTCCTTACCAGCACATTTAATATAAATCCTTGTGTAGTTTTTGTCTTTATTTCTCACCAGCATTTGGTAAACCTTTTAGCAGCCATATCAATGAACTGCCCATTCAGCCTCAAATGTACTCTTCCCATTCTTCTCTGATCCTAACAATTGAATTAAACTGAACCAATGAAACTGAATTGAAGTCATTGTCACTTAGTCTTAGGCTAGCCTCCATTTTCACCCTCTTTCTGAAAGCTTTGTGGGCCATGTACAATGAAAGCTTTTTTTATTCTTAGCCCATGGCTTAGACCTGTGTTTCCTTTAGAATAGTGATTTATCTCTCTTTTGGGGAGCAAGCAGGAGGAAGGACACCTGAAGAGTAGGGAAGTTACTAAGGAGAAAGAACGAGAAAGAGATGCAAGATACAAGCCTTTTCTGTCTAATTTCAGGCATCTCCTACCTTATCCCATGGCAGACACCAAGATGATTGCTACCTAATGATAGTCAGTTCATCGACATGGGGGTTCATCGACATGGGGGCATCTCAGGAATAGATGTCCCTTAGGTACCTGGAGACTTATGGATCAAAGTTGAGGAAAGGATGTTTATTAGCTATAATCTAACTGGTATTAGGTTACCCAAATCCATTGCATTTTGCACACCTGTTCTATATTGTTGCTTTGTTTCAGCAAGGCCTTAACCCTGCTTTTTAGAGCTCCAGAAATACCTGGATATAACTGTTGTCTTCAGGTCTACTCAAAAGTTTTTTATGTTCTGTGGACACATATTCTCTCTAGCCAGCCTTGTCTAATAAGGGTGTGTCTCACCCTACTACACTATGGATTTTCCCCTTATTCCAATGGAACAAGAGTGGGTTGATTTAAGGAGGAACTAAAGTCTCTTTCCTCCTGAGTTCTCTACTAAGTTGCTATAGAGTCTCTGTTGAACATTCACAGGATACCTTGCTCCATATTATTCCCCAGTTTGATGTCTGTTTACAAGAAATGGGGGAATGTGAGTCTGGGGATGAAATTTCCAACTCTCTAGCAAAGAAGAGACCTAAATTCACTAGAGCAGTGATATAAACAAATGACAAGTGGTGACTTTCATGAACCTCAACCAACCACAGCTGCATTAAACCAATGACCCAAGAAGTCTGGTATTTTGTTATCATATAAGATACAGCCCAATATCAACACTCTGAAGGAAAAACATGTGTGAGAGAAGCAACCCAGGTTCTGCCAAACATTGGGATAAAGGCTAAACAAGCAGCTGGTGATTTAAGACAGAGATACGGAAGACATAAGGTCAGTGATTCCTGACCTTATCTCTCTTTGAAACAGGCAGAAAATTCCTCATCACACAGAAAATCCACCATCCCCTCCAATAAATGAGAGAGACCGGTATTTCACAATCAACTGAGAGTTTAGAGCTCCTTTTAGGAGGCACAGAATTTAGTTTTGGGGCCATCTTTCTCATACTTTGTTTCAGTTTAATTTAATTCAGTTCAATTCAAAAAACACTTATTGAGCCCCTACCAGGGACTAAGACTATGTATTATGAAGGATGTGAAGATGATTAAGTTTCTGCTCTCAGAGAACATATCATATCCTGGGGAAGCAAGAAATAGACACATCTAATTATGAAAGGAGGGCTGTGGTAAGGGCCCTTTGACGGAGACAGAATGCTATAAATCCAAAGGAGAAAAAGACAGCGGCTCAGTGGAGGAGGAGACAGTTGAGTTGGCCCTGGAGCACTGAATAGAATGTCACTCAGTGGATCTGGGGAGGTTGTGGGTGAAGGGAGAGGAAGCATGTGTGAGGACGAATTAATGGTCTGGTAAGAGGCACTGGGTTGTGAAATTTCATTGTGTGTTTAAGAAATGGTGACTCATCTGATATGGCTTGTATGTAGCTTCCTGAGAGATGGGCTACAAACATAGGTAGAGCTGGATTGTGAGTGGCAGGAGTTTGACTTTCAGATTGATTGAGAAATTCATTCATTCAATGAGTATTTATTAAGCACCTACCATGTAAAGATTGGATTAGGGTTGTAATAGTGGTGAACGGAGACAAACTGTCTTCTCCATGGGGCTTCATATTCTAGTGCAGAGCCAGGCTATTAAAAGGTAGACAAACAAAAAAGATTATTTTAAGGAGAAATCATTGCTAAGCAGGAAATAAAGCAGGGTGGTTGGAGACAGAATGGGGGTGGTCAAGGGTGACCACTCCAAGGACATAGTATTTATGCTGACTTGACTGATGAGAATACATCAGTCATGCAAACATAAGGAAGGAAAGAGTGTTCCATGTAGAGAAACAGAAAACAGCAAAATCTAAGAGAGGAATGCTTGAAGAACAGAAGGTCAGGGAGTCTAGATAACAGGAAGTGAGGGTACAGTGGTATGAGATGTAGCTATAGAAGAGGCAGAGCCTATTCATGTAGGTTCTTGCAAGCCATGATATAATTTGGGCTCTATTCTGAGTGTAAGGGGAAGCCAGTGAGAGATTAAGACAGGGGAGTATCATATGCTGGCTTACCCTTTGCTCTGCAGTAAACTAATTATAGTGGATCAAGAATAGAAATAGAGAGAAACCAATAGAGATGCTGCTGAATTTCAGGTGAGATATGATGGTGCCTTGAATTAAGATGGTACCAATGGGAAAGAAGAGAAGGTAACTAAATTGGCATATATTTTAAAGTTAGTGCCAACAGGAGTTGGTGTTGAATTAGATGTTGGAGAGAAAGAAAGAACAATCAATGATGGCCCTGAGGGTTTTAGTTTGAGCAGATGGTTGTGTCATTTGCTGAGATGGAAAAGACTGGAGAAGAGATTGATTTGAGGAGAAGTACATCAAGGAAGTGTTTTTTTTTCTTTTTCTTTTTGTGAAATAAATTATTAAGTTTGAATGTCCTGTCAATCACCTAAGTGGTGATGTCAGTGGCTGGCTATCATATGAGTTGTTACTCTGATATCAGGGCAAAGGTCATGGTTGGAAATAACAAATTTAGGCATGTACTTAGCCTAGAGGAGTAAATAATGTGGGTTGATTTCTTTTCACTTGTTAAACACTGTGTGTTTTTTAGGGAGTTTGATAATGATCATAAAAATTCCACATATATTGATAATTCTATGAAAAAGACTGCTTAATCACCAGACCAAATTTCCAAGCTTAAGAACACCATTATTTCAGTAAGAAAAACATTAATAAAAAGAAACATATTGACTATTTTGTAAATTTTTAAGCCCTGGTGTATTACAAATGCCTGCATTTACTACTATGGATTCACATTATTACAATGAGATAGATATAGGAATGGGTGGTGGATATTTTTCAGACCAATAAAATCTTATTGTTAACTTGGGCATTGAGGAAAACCCTATTGCTTATTCATGAGGTATTTTGAGGTCATTAGAAAAAGAAGAGTATAAATATGGCAGCATTATCATGATAACATCTCAAAAATTCAAAATTGAAGTATCCCTTTAATGTTCTCTGAATTCCTAATTTATTGGGCCACTAAATTCATATAGAGAACATGACTTGGGAATACATCCAGAATGACTTAAGAGAGAAGACAATACCATGTAGAGATTCTTTAAAGCTGGGTATCTTCAGCTTTAAAGAATGCTTCATCCATGCTAAATAATAATTACATCAACAATAATAAACTCTCTCAACAGAAATTTATTAGATCTCCCATCTCCATGTGAAATCTTTTAAAGGACTCTTTATTCAGCTGAAATGCTTTCTTGCATGATGTGCAAATAAGGATGAAATAAAGCCTGAGAATGTGGTCAGGGAGACTGAGATGGAATAAGCAGACCAAAAAATATTAAACCAGAATGTAATGCATGAACTGAAGTACACCTGGTAAGTATGCATACCATTGCTCTATGCTAAAAACCATCACAAACCATTTGGAGTAATCAAAAAAATTGCTGCCCAGGTGCAGCAGTTTATATTTTGAAAATGAAATAAATCTAGTGGATACTGTGGATGAAGAACTTACAAAATCTTATTAGAAAAATAAATCTGTTTTGAGTTAGAAGAGTGAAAAAATCCTAACAAATTACTGGAGAAGAAGTGTTGCAAAACTCAATACATTCATGTTTATTCAATAATCACACACATGTTCTATTAAGAAATGCAGGAAAAAAGTGCAATAAATATTGACTTTCACAGCAAAATGTAGACGTGTATGTGCAAAGAATAATGAATCCCTTTCATGACAGTTTGGGAAAAATAGAAACTTGGAGCCATTTATACCGGTTGAAAAATAAGAAAGCTGTCCTCTTCAGTAGCAGGGGGAAAGAGCATTTCAAGTTTGTTGTTTAAAGATTATTCATTTGACTTGATTCTTTATATGCAGAGAAACCAGTTCATATTTGGTGTTTTTTTTTTTTTTTTTTTTGAATATAGGAAATCATGGGGCAAGACATACACTTGGAGCTCTTTTAACTTGGGAGTCAAAATCATGAATCAACTCCCCCTGTCACGCTGTTACTTTTCCTAAAGCTCTCTAAATATAGAAAGGACTCGAATTCACTTTGGGCCTTGGTAGAAATCACACTGTGTTCTAAACACCTCATACTGCTCCCTAACAATATTTCTATCCAGGAAAAATCATGTTAAAATGAACTTAAGAGCAAACTAGAGGAGGGGGAATGACAGAAGCATTTTGGAAATTCTTATGCTCTATTGATCAGAGCATAACTTGGTACAATCTTTGAGATGAGAGGAGGCACAACTGGGTTAAATGTATTAAAAACTTAAGATGCTCAGGTCTTTAACCTATCAGTTCCATGAGATCCTGAGAAAGTAATCAGAAGATGCATATAACAATTTTCATGTGAAGATATTCAACAGCATTATTTATAACTAGAGGCCTCGTGCACAAAATTTGTGCAGTGGGGTCCTCTCAGCCCAGCCTGCACCATCTCCAATCTGGGGCCCCTCAGGGGATGTCCAACAACCCTCTCACAATCCAGGACCACTGGCTCCTAACTGCTCACCTGTCTGCCTGCCTGATTGACCCTACCTGCCCGCCCCCCCGCCAGCCTGATCACCCCTAACCTCCTCTGCCTGCTGGCCTAATCGCCCCTAAATGCCCCCCCCCCTGCTGGCCTGGTCACCCCCAACTCCCTCCCCTGCCCCCTGCTGGCCTGGTTGCCCCAAGCAGCCTGCTGTTCAGTAGTTTGGTGATCCCTCACTAACTTCCCTACCGGCCTGGTCACCCCACACAGCCTACTGTTGGTTGGTGCTGTGATGGTGTCCCGGGCAATTTGCATATTCCTCTATTATTAGTATAGATGGTGAAAATGTGGAATTAACCTAAATTTTAATGGTAAATGATTTAATAAATTAAATTATGATTCAGAGGGGACCACTGTGAAACTTTTAGAAATCATGTTTTAAAGAATATTTATTTACCTGCGAAATTTTCATGATTGTTAAATGCATAGACAACACATATGGTTTAGCTTCTATCATGTTACGTGTGTTTATATATAAGACTAGAGGCCCAGTGCATGAATTCGTGCATGGGTGGGGTCTGGCTGGCCCACTGCGATTGGTGCCAATCGAGGCTGGGCGAGCTAGGGGGAGGGGACATGGGAGGTTGGCCGGCTGGTCCCACCCTCAATGGGGGAGGGTGCAATCGGGCTGTAGTGTGCATCAAAGCAACCAGTTATTCTGGTTGTTCGGCATTCTGATTGTTTGGCTATTATATATACAGACTAGAGGCCCATTGCACAAAGAGATTCGTGCAATAGGCCTTCCTTCCCCTGGCTGCTGGCACCAGTTTTCCTCTGGCACCTGGGACCCAGGCCTTCGCTCCAGCCGCAGTGGAGAAGCCAAGCCCGGAGGCTTCTCCGCTCCGACCGCAGCAGAGAAGGCAAGCCTCTTCAGTCTTTAGTCGTCTTCAGTCTTCAGTCTTCTTCAGTCGTCTTTAGTCTTCTTCAGTCTTCAGTTGCTTTCAGTCTTTGCTCGGGCAGAGCCTTCAGTCTTTGCTCTGTGCCTGCATATGCAAATTAACCACCATCTTTGTTGGGCTAATTTGCATACTCATCCTGATTGGCTGGTGGGCACAGCGTAGTGACACCAATTTGCATGTTTCTCTTTTATTAGTGTAGATGTCTAGAAAAAAAGACTGGAAGGAAATATTTTAATAATGTTAACTGCTGAGTAATGGACTTTTGCATAATTTAAATGCTCCTGTTTTTTGTTTTTTGTTTTTGTTTTTTCATAATTTCTATGCTAATTGCTTTTATACTCAGAAAGGAAAAACTTAATAAGTGTTTTGAAAGAGAAAGACAACCAAAAGGTCAAAGAAAGAGTTCTGACTTAGTTATTGGAAGAAGGAGACAGAATCTCAAGTCTTGTTTGTTTGCCTTGAATCAGTGGGTGAAATTGATCCTGCTTTAGCAGTAGAAGGGAGACTTTGAATGAGTAGGATCTGGGTCAACAAGTCCAAAATGTGAAACACTGGTTGGACTTAAAAAAAAATACTCATTAGTTCAACTGGAAAGAGCTAATCTCTGGAAGTACCCAATCTGCTGTGTGATTCCTGGTGGGGCAACTGAACGGCAGGCTCCACCTTCAGAAACTTGCTTACCCCCTAACCCCCTGCAGTGTAGAGCTTCCACTGAACCCCTGCTGAGTTTTCAAGAGTTCCCAGGGTTATCATCAGCCTGGTGGGGCATAACACAGTAAGAAAAATAGGACCTGGGTTTCATAGTTCCACGTGCAAATGCAGACACAATCACTTGCCCTCAACATTATAAGATCATATAATGGTGCTTGGTAAATTGCTTTGAGATACACAGGCAAGTCTGTAATTCCATTACCAGTCTTTAATCAGTATTTCTATTCACTCATGTAAGAACCATTGAAAACCATTGATCCTGAACTTTATATAGTCATCAGCAAGTGAGTTTGGGAAAGTTTAGGTGCCAAGATCTAAGCAAACTAACAGGATAAACAACTGTAATAGCATTAGGCAGATAAAACCAATGCAAACCATTTGAAGTTTGTGTGATGATAAAGGAAAATCAATAAGGAAATAATTCCGCTGAGAAATAATGCTCCAAGAGAACAAACTGAAAGGAATGGGGATGTCCACTACTGATTTGGCCCATCATTTCCCTCCTCCTCTCTCTTTTAAATAGATGTTTGAGAGTTGATTTTTATCATTAAGAATACTGGCTTCCCAGTTTGGAAGTTTTTTTTACCAAGACTCCATAGAGCAATGGTGAAGATTTTAGCTATTTAGCAACAAATTGTAACAGGAATTCTTTCAATACATTTTTTATACATCATACTAACATTTATGTGTGCGTGGTTTGTAGCTTGGATTTTATGGGCACCAATCTGCTCAGTGAAATTCTAAGTCAGCCATCCATGGTGCCAGTGGGACTCTATGATAAGGGAATGGTGGTAAACTCTATGAAGAGTTTCTACTTGTATTATGGATACTTGTTTAATGAGAATTTTCTCATTAAAATTAGTGCTATGCAGCTTGTTTGTCAATTAATATAGCACTAGAGCAAGTTTTGTAGAGACTTATCATCCACTGCCCATCCATTTATCATCCATCTATCTATCTATCCACCCATCATCCATCGGAAATAATTTCAGATTCCCTACAAAATCTAAGATAAAAGTAGAATAGTAAAAAAAAGATTAAATACAGGATTGGGCAAAAGTAGGTTTACAGTTGTGAATACACAAAAGAAAGTTTATTCTTATATTTATTAATTATTGTATTATTTTCATATGAACAACTGTAAACCTACTTTTGTCCAATCTGTTAAGCCAAGAATGAGTTTACTAAGTTTGAATGAGTCCTCTGCATTTTCCAGAAGTGGGCTAAATTTCTAGTGGCTACTAGAGAGAGAGAGAGAGAAAGAGAGAGAGAGAGAGAGAGAGAGAGAGAGGAAATCTTGTTCCATTATTGTTCCATGAATCCCTGAACTTCCCAGCAGGTTGCCAGGGGAATTTACAGCAGGTGAGACCAACTAGGGTAGAGCTGCCTCCACCATCCTGCTTAGTCAGAGGAGTTCTAAGTCTATGTGTTTTTATGTGGTGTGGGTTTTGCGTAAGATTTAAGGTAAAATAGCATCCTTTACTGAATTGTGTGGCTGTTCTTCTTGCAGGTAATGCATATCCATTCTTGGTACTAAGGCTGTGGGACGTCACGTCATGGACAAGGTGCTGATGTTACAGTGAGCAATGTACTCAACAACACCCTTGAAGAGAATTGTGGAAGGTAAGTGTATTTTCCTAGCTGAAGGTTTAAGCATCTCATTCCATTTATTTATTCAACAAATACTTATCAAACACCTGCTATGTAAGCTGCATATGGCATGAGGTGGGGGGCAGAGGGTGATGGACAGGTGACATACTACTGAATATGAGACATATGTTTTTTATTTTGAGAAAGTCTTTTTGATATTAACCATGCATAAAGTTATACAATAAGGTAGATAATAAGACTAAAACCATCAACTTTAGACATGAGAGCTTTGTAATCGAGAATTTTACCACAATTATATTATCATAGGCTTTTCAAACCAGGCTGGCCTGACGTTCATTAAAGAATGTCCAGGTTTGGATAAACATAGAAACATGGGAAAGGTGTGAAGGTATTATCACTAGAGAGGAAATAAATAAAAACTATTAAGAAAAGTACTGAGCACAAGTTTTTGATTGGGCAGGGAGAAGGAGGGAAGAGAGAAGAATTTACAACTTCAGTGTAAAAACCCAGAAGTTTCCTGACATTCTGTAGTGGATGATTTTTGCACCTGCCAATGTGAAAGACTACCCTCCACCCCCTGGCATAGATAATTGACATCCAATATTACCATTTTGTCTAGAGAGGGAAAGAAGACATCCTGAAGAAGAGCGGGTGAAAAAGGGATGCAGACCACAGCTTCTGAGATGAAGGCTACACTTACCAATACTAGTAACCTTTTTCAGTTTCTCTCTCTCTCTCTTTCTCTCTCTCTCTCTCTCTCTCTCTCTCTCTCTCTCTCTCTCTCTCTTTTAAACACAGCATTATTACACATTTTATAAGATATGTTATTTTAAAATGTATTTTATTGATTTTTTACAGAGAGGAAGGGAGAGAGAGAGAGAGTTAGAAACATCGATGAGAGAGAAATGTCGATCAGCTGCCTCCTGCACACCCCCTACTGGGGATGTGCCCGCAACCAAGGTACATGCCCTTGACCGGAACCTGGGACCCTTCAGTCCACAGGCTGACGCTCTATCCACCGAGCCAAACCGGCTAGGGCAGATATGTTATTTTAAAAGAGCCACTCTTTTGGCCATGGTGTACTGTGTAGAAGAGTGTGTAATTGAACCCTAGCTATACAATCTTGGGTAAGTAACTTGGCTTTTCTGAGTCTCTCTGTTTCCTCATTTTCAAAATGAAGATAATAACAGATAATCTCCCTAATCCCAGAGCGTATTAAATCAGGGTTATATTTGTGAAAGGTGCCATGATTTACATATATTTGTGAAAGATCCCTGGGAGGATCTGCAAGAAACTAGCAAAGTGGTTGCATTTGAGGAGAAGTGAGAAACTAGGGGTGGGGGTGGGGTGGAGAAGGAAGAGAAAGATGATAAAAGGGGAGAGGGGAGACTTTTTAAAAAAAGAATAGTTTTATTGATTTTTAAAGAGAGAAGAAGGGAGAGGGAGAGAGAAAAACATCCAAGTAACAGTGATACTTGATCCTCTGCCTCCTGCATGCCCCATACCAGGAATTGAGCCCACAGGCATGTGCCCTGACTGGGAATCAAACTGTGACCTCCTGGTTCATAGGTCAATGCTCAACCACTGAGCTCTGCCAGTCGGGCTCTGAAGAGATTGTTTGATTTAAAATGGTTAAAGCTTTCTTCTCTTCTGGGAGGTCACGGTCCTGGATGACAATCTTTTCTAATCATCTTGTAAATCTAAAGTGTTCTTATCTCCAATTCAGACATTTAACTGTATCCTTTTCTGCATTTTTCTGACCCTTTCCAACAGGGCATATTTGATCGGGCTCATTCTTGATTGGCTCTCTCTCTCTTGACACTCTTTCCCGTGGTGACTATGTCCACAGTTGCATCTCTGCCCATTAATTCTACATTGATGGCCCCAGTTCGGATCTCCCATTCAAGTGCTCTGCCTGCCTACAGAGTGTCTGTTCTTGGATAGATGCTTCATAAGGCGGGAGATTTGTCTGTTTTATTTAATGATGCATCCCCCACTCCTTCCTTTCCTTCCTTCCTTCTTCTTTCTACTCATTTATTTTCAATTCACTCCAATCTTTGCCCTGCTTACTGAACTCAGACCAAGGTCACAGTGAGCTCCACTTGTCAAGTCTGATGTCACAACTCCGTTATAACCTCTTATAATACCTTAGACCTTTTCTTTGTAGCACCACGATTTTTAATGTATGTCATGAATTAGTTAATGATGCTCTCTCCGTTAGGTTACAAATTCTAGGAAGTTAGAGCTACATTTGTTCTGCCCATCAGTGCTGGACAAATTGTAAGCACTTAAACAAAATATTCATTGATGAAATAAACTACTTATCTACTAATTGAATTATTTGTATTGAACAATTTATTTACTTATAGAAAAGTTCATCAGTGCCCATGGAACAGAGCAGTTGGAATCGAAGGGAGCAAATATGACACAAAAAAAGTTGTTCTGAAGTGGAAGAGGGAAGCTTTCTGAACAGTGTGCAAAAGTAACTTTATTTGTCATTCACCACTCAAGTTGTGAAAGGTAGTCTCTCAACACTGGCTTTTTAATTAAAATCTTCTCTTACACTATGAGTTACAAGAGGCCCAGTGCATGAAATTCATGCACAGGAGGGTGGGGGTCCCTCAGCCCTGCCTGCACCCTTTCGCAATTTCACAGGGATCAGGCCTAAACCCACAGTCGGACATCCCTCTTGAGATTCGGGACCGCTGGCTCCTAACCACTAACCTGCCTGCCTGCCTGCCTAATCGCCCCTAACTAATCGCCTGTCTGCCTGATCGCCCCTAATTGCCTCTGCCTCGGCCCCTGCCACAGCGGCTTCATCTGGAAGGACACCCAGAAGGATGCTCGGAATGATGTCTGGAAGTTCGTTCGGCTGCCTGGCCTAATTAGCATCTTACACTTTTTTTTATTATAGATTATTATGTTTTTTGGCTTGGATTGCTAATATGCCTAATTAATCACCTATATTGGGTTCATCTTATCTTTTTTGGAGTCCTATGTAAGCTCAGGCACCTAGAGATTTAATTACAGAACTCAACCCTTCTCCATTATTTTCATAGACTGCAATCAAACCTATCCTTGGCAACTCTTCATGGAAACTCCTTTGACGCCTGTTAAATCGTTTTCTTCATTAATGCCTAATAAGTCTTCAGAGTCAAAGAATAACTGAAAAATAAACATAATTTCAGAGACCAGAGTCAAAAGGAACCCTACATGAAAGGGTTTTTGATATGCCACAGATGGGAACAAGAAGAGACTGGATTAGGAAGATGGGGAGGAATTAGCAAATGCCAAGGCATATCAGACGGAGTTATGGTGTCTTCCACATTTTGGAACCTCTAATACCACTGAATATTTTGGAATTTGGAAGATTTGTGTAAACCTGAAGGTTAACCTCTAGAGTACCTGAAATATGTTGGCTATACTTAGATTTAGAAATTTTGGGAAAAACATTAGAAAATTTGGGGAGACTGCCTCCTTGAAATGGTTAGAATCTGAGTTATTGCTGAAATTGTATAGACCGTAAAGTGTTCTAGTAATAGTTGAGCTGTAGTTGAAACTCTATACAAGATCCAGGAAGCTGTATCTTGAGTAGGGTAGTCATATAAGAAAGAGTTATTGAAAATGAATTTAAGACCATTCTTCCTAAAATGTGATTTGAAGTTTTGTCCATGTGGATAAATGAGATTATTTTAGTAAACAAAAAAACACTATACTGGCCCAAAACAAAATGACTGAATTAGTGAAGCAAGCGACTAAAAACATATCTGATATTTAATAAACAGATTGACTAAATTCTTACTAAGACCATGAGAATTGTAGTTCCCATGCTCACATATTCTCTTGCTGGCGTTCATGAAACAAGTGGCCCTGGAGAGAATCCTAGTGGCAAGGAACTGAAGGTGGTGTCTGGCCAACAGTCAGCAAGGAGCTTAGGCTCTCAGTCCAACAACCATCGGGAACTGAGCACTGCCAACGATCACATGAACCCGGAGCAGGTTCTTCTCTAGTCCAGCCTTCACATGAGACCCCAGCCCCAGCTGATACCTTGATTGCAGAGTTGTGAAAGACCCCGGAGCAGAGGACCCAGGGAAGCTGTGTTGGACTCCTGACCCACAAAACTAGGAGAATAAAAGTATGCTGTTTTAAACCACTAAATTTGTGGTGATATTCTATGAGCTTCTTTGTTTAGCATACAAAGCTCTTCACCATTAGTTACTGACTAATTTTTCTAGCTCCTGTTATGATCCTCTCCCTCTCACAGTTCTTCTGCACAAACCTCCACACAACTTTTTCTCATTGTTCCCAGGACAGCCCACAACTTGGGGCCTTTGCAGAAGCCTCTCCTCCGTCAGATGCCTTCCTTTTGCATACTCTTCATTATCCTTTAAGAGCTAGACCAATGACTGTTTTCTTTAGGGGTAACTCTGTCCTAACTGTTCCCGTAACACTTTCTTGATGTATATAATACCGTTTACCACCTTCTGTTATAATTTATTCAGCTGGCATGATAATCTTGGATGTTCATCTGAATTTTGCTTTCCAAACTTTTCTCTTTGTCCTCTTTTCCTGTTATTGTAGTCATGTTATTGGTATTTCTTTGCTTTGGGGATTTTTGGAGGGTGGAAAGCAAACCTTTGAAGTTGTTTGGTTTTCTTCAGGACCAAACTTATTCAGTAGATTGTGCTGGATATCTGAAAGAGGGAGAAGAGGAGGGAGGAGTGACCCTTAAGGAGAGAGTACCTGGGGAGGGAGGAAGAGATAGGGGGAAAGAAGCATGACTTCACTGCAGCATTCCAGGAGAGAGGAGCAGGCCTAAGGAGAAGGAGAAAGTAAGATTGGTACCATCCTAGAGATAAGAGCTCAGACTCGGCGCTCTGGCCACCTAAAGAGTCCCATGTTCCAGGCACAGATTAGAGGAAATGTTGGCTGTGAATAAGAACACTGGGTATCACCATGGCAATCAGGCATGCCCCTGACCCAGGATTGGAGAGACCTCCCCATCTGTGCCTGGCCCATGTTACTTTCCCCTCCCTAGTGGGGGAAGAAAAATCATGACTCTGATTGAATTTCCCACAATATATTGGGGAGGAATTGGCTTTGAGTTAGATTTAACTTGAGTTAAAAAAAAAAACCCAAAAACACAACAAAAGAAATTTTGTATTTTTTGCACACCTGTTTGTAGAGGAAGATTCATACCAGTTAAATGAGCCCCGAGCACTAGAAGCATGAGGAAAGCTACACCCAGAAACATCATAATCAATTTGTTCAAAACCAGTGTTGAAGGGGAATTCTTAAAAGCAAGCCAGAGAAAACACACGCATTACACACAGAAACAAAGATAAGGATGATCGGAGCTTTCTCGTTGGAAACAATACGAGTGAGAAAGCAGCAGAGCCACATCTTGAGAGTGCTGCTCAAAGAACAAAACTGTCAGCCTGCGATTCTTCATCCAGGGAAAACCACTCTCAAAAACGAAGGCAAAGAAAGCTTTTTTTTTTTTTTATTAAGAAATACAAAAGCTGAAAGAATTTATCACCACCCGCAAACCCATGCTACACAACATGTTAAAGGGAGCCTTTCAAGAAGAAGGAAATGGCACCAGATGGAAATGTGGATCTACACCAGTGGTTCTCAGCGGGGGGTGGTTTTGCCCCTGCAGACATTTGGCAATATCTGGAGACATTTTTGGTTGTCACAGTTTGAGGGGAGAGGGGAGCGGGTGGAAGGCTCTTTGTGTCTAGTGGATAGAGGTCAGGGATGCTATTAAACATTCTATGATGCACAGGACTGCCCCCACCCTCCAGGAAGGAATGCCAATAGTAATGAGGTTGAGAAAAGCCTAAACAAAGGAATTATGTGGGTAAATGTAAATATTTTTCTTACTTTTTAAATCTCTGTCATAGATTATTGTTCATTTAAACTAAAATAATAACAAGATAATGTGGGTTTTATAACAAATATTAAAACAAAATCTATGGCAACAGCACAGAGGCTGAGATTTGAGAAGGGGAAGTATACTATTGCATGGTTTTATACTATATGGGAAGTGGTGTAAAATCATTTGAAGGTGCACTGGGATAAGTTACATATGTATACTGTAAACCCTAAAGTAACTAGTAAAATGTGTAACAAACAAAGAAAAGATATAGCTCATCAGCTAACAAAGGAGATAAAATAAATCACTAAAAAATCAATTAATCCAGGAGAAGGCAGAGAAAGAAAAGGGGGGATAAAGAACAGATGGGAAAAATAAAACACAAAGAGCAAGATAATAGACTCACACCTAATCATATCACCATTCATTTTAAATTTAAAAGGCCCCAGCACCCCAATTAAAAGGTAGTCATCAGATTTGGATTAAAAATGATCCAACTATGACAGGAGACTTGACTTGGAGTGGTCAGTACAATATACAGTATATATGATGTATTATAGAATTGTATTCCTGAAACCTATATAATTTTATTAATCAACTAGAGGCCTGGTGAATGAAATTCTTGCACTGGGGGTGGGGGTCCCTCAGCCCAGCCTGCTCCCTCTCACAGTCCAGGAGCCCTCAGGGGATGTCCTACTGATGACCTAAGCCACAGTCTAGCCGCAGAGGCTCAGAGCAGGCACTGTGTGTGTGTATGTGTGTGTGTATGTGTGTGTGTGTGTGTGTGTGTGTGTTTGCTGGGGGCCTGCTCCCAGCCACTCCGCAGAGCAGGCGCCCCATGTATGTGTGTATGTGTGTGTGTGTCCATTGGGGGCCTGCCCCCAGCTGCATCGTGGAGGCTTGGAGCTGGCGCTCCTCTGTGTTGATCTCTCAGGCTCTGGGCTGTGCCTGCGTGTTGTTCTCTCAGGCTTGGGGCCCTGTGTGGCCCCTCCTCCTGAGCTGGTTGGGACTGTTATGGAGTCCCGACCTCTTTTGCATATTACTTCATATATATGTGTGTATGTATATATATATATATATACACACTAGGGGCCCGGTGCACAAAATTCGTGCACTGGGTGTGTGTGGGGGGGAGTGTCCCTCAGCCCAGCCTGCCCCCTCTCACATACTGGGAGCCCTCAGGCATTGACCCCCATCACCCTCCAATCACAGGATCGGCCCCTTGCCCAGGCCTGACACCTCTGGCCTAGGCGTCCGGCCCGGGCAGCGGGGACCTGCAGTGGCAGCGGGGGGGTGCCGCGATCGCGCGGGCTCCGCCCCTGCCCCTGCAGGACGCCTCTGGCTGAGGCATCCGGCCCGGGCAGCGGGGACTCGCAGCTGCAGCAGCCCCACGATCGTGGGCTTCGCTTTAGGCCCAGGCAAGGGACCCCTAGCTCCTGGGACTGCCAGCTTCGACCGTGCCCAGCTCCCATCGCTGGCTCCACCCCTACTTCCTGCTATCACTGGCCAGGGTGGAAAAGGCAACTGATTCTCCGATCATGGCTGGGGGGCAGGGCAAAGGCGGCCCCCCAGCTCTTAGCTCCCCCCTGGGTTTCTGATCACTGTCAGTGGCAGGGGTCTTGTTCCTGCTTTCCCTTTCGCCTCCCTGCATTGTGCCTACATATGCAAATTAACCGCCATCTTGTTGGCAGTTAACTGCCAATCTTAGTTGGCAGTTAATTTGCATATAGCCCTGATTAGCCAATGAAAAGGGTAGCTCGTATGCCAGTTACCATTTTTCTCTTTTATTAGTGTTGATATATATATCACCTCAATAAATTCAATGAAAAAAAAAAGACCCAACTATAAACCTGCAAGGGACTTTAAATTAAGACACAAGTAGATTTAAAAGTAGTGGTTTAAAAATAATAACACTAATTTTTAAAAAAATTGAGCTATATTAATATCAGAAAAAGTAAACATAATAGCAAATAATGTTATCAGGTATAAAAAAGGTCATTTTATAAAGATAAAGGGATCAGTTCTTCAGGAGGACATAATAATTCTAAATATTCAAGCTCCTAGTAACAGAACTTCAAAATGCATGAAGCAAAACCTGTTAGTATTTCAAGGAGGAAGATAAATTCACAACCATAGTCAGAGATTTTAATGTGGCTCTCTCAATAACAGACGGAACAAGTACATGAAAACCATTAAGGATATAGAAAACTTGGACACTTGTTTAACCAATGTGACCTAATCGACATTTATAGAACACTCTATCCCAAAGCATCAGGATAGAAATTCTTTTCATGAGCACATGGGACATTTGTTATCTCTGGGCTGTAACACAAGTTTCAAAACATTTAAAAGTTTCAAGGCATTCAAAATGTGTTCTCTGACCATGGTGCAATTAAATTATAAATCATTAACAGAAAGATTTCTGGAAAATCCCCAGGTATTTCAAAACCAAATAATGCACCCTGCCTGTCTTTGGGTCTAGTGGGAGGTATTTGGTCACATTTCTCTTCTGCTTGGGATTTTAATACATAAAAGAGTGAAGACATTGGGATGGTTTAGATTCAATCTTGCTTATCCAGGAAGAGTGAAAGGAACAGTTTCAACCCTAATGGTCTTTTGTATTCAAGGTGTTCATGCACAAAGAACAAAATCACGTAAACTCTTAGAGAGGAAAAAACTTATTTTAAAATTTAAAATACATCTTATATAATAAAGAGGTAATATGCAAATTAACCCTCACACCCTCACAAGATGGCTGCCTATGACCAGGGTGGCAGGGGGATTAGTGAGGGATGACCAAACAACTGAACAGCAGGCTCCATGGGGCGACCAGGCAAGCGTGGGAGGGGGGGCGTGAGGGGCGACCAGGCTGGCAGGGGGGCAGTTTTGGTGACAAGGTCAGCAGGAGGGGCAGTTGGGGTGACCAGGCTAGTGGGGGGGCAGTTAGGGGCAACCAGACCGGTAGGGGTGGCAGTTAAGGGCTATCAGGCTGGCACTCAGAGGCAGTGAGGGGGGCAGTTAGGGGTGACCAGGCAGGCAGGCAGATAAGCGATTAGGAGCCAGTGGTCCAGGATTTTGAGAGGGATGCCCGACTGCCGGTTTAGGTCCGATCCCTGGGATCGGGCCTAAACCGGACATCCCCCAAGGGGTCCCAGATTGGAGAGGGTGCAGGCTGGGCTGAGGGGACCCCCGCCCCCCCCCCCCGGTGCACAAATTTCGGGCACCGGGCCTCTAGTGGTAATATAATATTTAAAGACGAATATAACTTTATTGCCTTTTACCTAATATATGGTTATTTAGCCAACTGTTTCAGGTAGCATAGCTTGAGGAATTGCTTTTAAAAACAAATGTGAAATATAAAAATGAAAATATTTTGATGCTTTATAATGGGAATGCTTTATAATGAATATGGTGTTTATAAGTTTGCTTTAGATAATAGATAAGAATGTTTCTAGAGAAATAGATGCTTCCAATCTGTTCATATAGTATATGTATAAATTGTTATTTTAAATATAATCAATATAAATAAATATTTTATTTTCCATAAAAGGTCCAATTTTTCCCCCCAGGACTTGGACAGGTGGAGTCTGATTCCCTTCCTCTTGAATGTGTGCTTGCTTCTGATGAACAGATTGGAGTGGAAATGATGCTGTGACACTTCGGAGGATAGGCCACAAAAGGTGATATAGCCTCCACCTGGCGTTCTCTCTCTTAGAATGCCTGCCTTTACAACCCTGCACCATGCTCTGAGAACGTCTGCGGATTGACCCCATGGAGATGCCCATGTGGAGAGGAGCTGAGACCCCCAGGTGACAGCCAGCACCAACCCCCAGATATGTGCATGAGGGACCTTGCAAGTGATGCCAGCATCAGTCTCAAGTCTCCCAGCTGAGGACTCAGATGTAACAGATCAAGGGCAGGTTTTCCCCAGGTGTTCTGTCTAATTCTTGACCCACAAAATTCATGGGTATAATAAGTGGTTGTCTGTGCTGTTAAGCTTTTGGGTAACATATTAGAGAGCCACAGTTACTGAAACACCATTGCCATCTTGTTTAATAAACCCATTTTAATTTCCTATTCTTCATAAATAATTACATATTTTGAGTCTGGATTCTTAATAAGGTTTCAGTACACACTGTTTCTATATAGAATGTCTATTCACAGTTACTGCATGTGTGGTTACACTACATAATTTGATATATTCCTGAATAGCTCACTAAATGGAGAAATAGTACACATGGATCTCAGAAAAGGCCAGACTCTCCCACAGGCCGGTGTCTGGTTAGATCACCAATCTCAGCAATAAGGCCAGATACGCTATAGCATTTTGCCACCCGGGTTCAGGAGCTGAATAGATCACTTTTAAATCCAAGTTTACCACATGGCAACTGTGTGTACAAGAATGAGTTCTACATCATCTCTGAGCCTTAATTTCTCATCTTTTTTTTTGTGTGTGTGGGAATAATAGCACCAATCTTACAGTATTGTTATAATGAATAAATGATACAATGCACATGGTGGACACTCAAATAAATGCTGAGCGCCTAGGGTTATGCATGTGAAATTTTCCATTTAAATACACGCCTTGTCATACTATCTTAACTTCAGATCTGGAAAATTTCCCCTAAACACCCACTGCTGACCAGAGCTTGTAAAATTGACTTTTACAGGAATTCACTGTGCTGTTAATTGCGGTGACTTCCCAGACACAGTCTGATCACGACTGTTGCCCCTTCTGAACACTCCTGGAGAAGTGAAAACTGTCCCCATAGGACCCTGGGCTAACTAACACCCACTGACTCCCAGGTAAGCTGAGTTGTGTCTTGGTGAATTTCAGTTTAGTCTAGAGATTCAGTTCACTTGGCTTGTTTCACTGAGAGAAACACAGGAACAATTTTACAGAATGATAATTTCCCGCAGATTTTTTGAGAAGTTCCACTGTTTGTTGTGGAAACAGTGTGGTTAAAATAAAACCCAAAGCATTACTTTTCTCCTCCGACAGTCTGATTGGGTTGACTCAGTGGCACTCGCTTCGGGGACATGCCCTCGTCTCTCTCCCTCAGCCCTTCCAGGAAGAACAGTCTTGTGTGATTTTAATGTGATCGTGTCTTTACCATGTGGTCTATCAGCTGTCACTGTCAGTGTGTTTGAGAGTGTCTAGAAGGGGTTTTAATTGGCAAGATCTTTAGTAAAATTTGCAAATTAGTGATCCACCGGCTGATGTTATGACAATGTCTAAACACTATCAGTGCCATTTTAAAATAATCTTTCATCGATACAACATTCATCTTAATTAGCCAGAAAATGTTGGTCCCAAAGGAAGCTGCCTACAGTTTTGTGGATTTGGCATTAAGTTAGCTGATGGCTTGCTGAACTTGATTTATTGGGGGGAAAAAGAGAGATTTAGTGAAGTTATTTATGTTTCATTCAACTTATGAGGTGTTGGTCAATGTCTGAGCGATTAGAATGTAGACCCAGGAATACAAGTGGAGAATACCCTTCTCTTTGATGGGATGGCATGGTATGAGAATCAGCCTACGAGTCTGGTAACTGAGTTTTAATCCTGGCTCAGCCTGAATTTGTTTGTATGATCCTGGGAAAGGATAACCACCACTCAAGGTGATCGAGTACTTACTCTACAGCAGGTACTCTATACCCCTTGTTTTGTTTCCTTTAACAACAATATGAGGTGAAAACCATTAGCATCTCCATTTTGGAGATGAAGAAACAAACTGAGGTGTAGGGAGTGGAACTATCTTGCCAAGGGTCATGGTCACGAGGAAGCTAGTAAGTGATAGAGACCCAGGTCTCTCTGCCCTAAAGATTGAGGTGAAGACAACCACGAGCTAACTCTCACTGAAAAGTCCCTTAATATTCGTGAGCTTAGATTTTCTCATCTGTATAATGAAGCAGTTGTAGCAAATGATCTTTTGTTTATCATTTAGAAAGAGTAGAATTGTAGCTCAGAAAGAGTAGGATTCTAGGTAGCTTATGTATCTGGATTTCTGGTTTATTGAGGGGTTGGTTTTGTCATGGTTTATATTCTCATGAAACCTGACAAGGTCCTTGTGGTATCCTTGGGAGGATGACAAATTAATGCTCTGGTACTGATTATTTTAAGTGAATGAGCCCCCTTACAAGTACCCTTTGTCTCCAAGTAAGCACTGAACTGAACATGACAACTCTTCTCACTAACTTATAGATGTGAATTTTGTCAGCTAAAAACACCACCATTTTCTTTCATTCCAGTGATATCAGCAAATTCCTGGCCATGCTCAGCAGCCTCTGGGTGCCCTATCAGTATTTACTGGGCCTACCTGATTAATATTTATTATAGTATACCAGCTTTGGGGTCATTTAATTTAAATTTGAAAAAATTACTGGCTCTAGCCAACTGCACCAAAATGTATCAAAGAATATTTTTTTCTGCTAGGAATTTTGCCCCAAAGCATGAAATTCAGTATAAACTTAGCCCAGTCTGCAGGCTAGACATGCCAGATGGCTGTTAAAACGGACCCTTGCGTGGCCTTTTCTCTTATAAAAATAATTTATGACCTGCTGCTCTGAACTTCCGATCGTGGGCTCTGCAGGTACCCTGGCAGTTTTTCCCCATGTTGGTAACCACCCTAAGCTGCCTCAGACAACATTGTTCTTGGCAGTAGCCTTAAAATATCATGAAAGGGATCGTAGCGATCACTTGGCATTTCAGCCTCCTCATTACACAGTGTTATTATTTAGAGACAACTTTGGGAGATGGACTGTCAGGACTCAGGACTTCAAGTCTCTTTAGGACTCAGGCACGAGTTGAAGTTTCTATTCTCCAGGCTTCATGTGTGAAATGGGAATGATAATGTCTGCTTTTCAGAGATCCTGGATGGATTACATGAAACTGCAACTATGGACATGCCTGGTGCCGTGTTGATGTTTATTGTTAATCATTATCATGGCATGGACACAAAGGATTCTTCCATGTATAATATACCCAGATTTTTAAACTATTTCTCTAAATTTTTACCATCCTAGAAGATTTTTGTGGACCCTGAAGGACCTCAAGTTTATGGTTTTCTGTTGTGACCCCAAGAAACATGAGATCCAACTATTCAAACAAACACACTATCATTCTGAAAAAGGCCCAATCCAAACCATTTCTTCCCTCCATCTTTCCCAAGTCCCATTGTGAGGGAATTATTTGTTTTTGTTGCAGTTACTATTGCTGTATAGTGTAACAAATTACCCCTACTTTATGTTGTCAAACACTGATCATTTTATTATGCTCATAGATTTTGTGGGTCATGGATTTGGACAGGACACACAGGGTGGTTCATTTCTTACTCGTGGGCTGGGAAAATATGAACATGATTCTCAATGGAAGTCTCATATAGATATATCTGACTAGAGGGGATCTAGCCTTCTGATTACCAAGCATCCAGAGAAATGAGTTTTCTGGCTGTGTTAGTTTTCTAAGGGTGCTATTACAAGTCCCCACAAAGTAGATGGCTTTATTGGCTCACAGTCTGGAGGCTAGAAGTCTGAAATCAAGGTGTTGGCAGAGCCATGTTCCCTCTGAAGACTCTAGGGAAGAATTCTTCCTTATGTCTTGGCTTGTGGCTGCATAATACAATCTTTACTTCTGTTGTCACATGCGCTTCTTCCCTGTAAGTCTGTCTGTGTGTCCAAATATCCCTCTCTTTTCTCTTAAAAGGATTGCAGTCATTGAGTTTGGGGCTCTAAATTCAGGGTCTGATTTCATCTTAAAGTTCTTAACTAATTACACTGGCAAAGAAACTATTTTCAACTTAGGTCACCTTCTGAAGTTCTGGGTGAAGATGGATTGGGTGGGGGCACTATTAAACCCAATACACAGGTTTCTGCCTTGGTATGTCTTTCCTAACAGAGCAAGAATGCTAAAAATATGCTGGGCAACCAAAAAACATGATAAACATCCTATATGAATGCCCTTAAGAAACGTAGGATGAGATAAGGGAAGAGAGGATGACACAAGGGGTGGGATGTAAAATATTTTGAGAAGAGCTTTCTTTCCAGGTGGACAGAATCACAAGTATCAGATGGTGTGGTTTGAAGTACAGCCAAGAAGCTAGTGTGGCTGGAATGGGCATAAGGGAGATGGGAGGAGATGAGGTTGGAGGTCAAGCCATTGTAGGCCATTGTAAGATTTTGGACTTCATGTTAAGGGTAATTGAAAACCAGCGAGTTTTTGAGCATGAAAACAGGCTGATTTTATATACATTTTTAATTTTTTAAATATATGTTATTGATTTTTACAGAGAGGAAGGGAAAGGGATAGAGAGTTAGAAACAGCAATGAAAGAGAAACATTGATCAACTGCCTCCTGCATGCCCCCAAATGGGGATTGAGCCCGCAACCAAGGTACATGCCTTTGACCAGAATCAAACCTGGGACCCTTCAGACGGATGCTCTATCCATTGAGCCAAACCAGTTAGGGCTTCTTGACATTTTTAAAAAGTCACTTGAGTTGCTGGGTGGAAACTAGACACAGGGTCAAAAGTGGGGGATCAGGGATCAGCTTGATGAGTCTGAGGACATGCCAGTCATTGAGGCAAGAAATAGTCGTGCCTTGGACAAGGTGGGTAGTAGTGGATGCAATGAGAAGTAGGAGTGGGATATATTTTGAAGGTAGAACTGACAGAACTTGCTGATGGTTTGGATGTGGAGTGTGAGCAAAAGGACAGAATTAAGGATAAATCCCAGGTTGTGGCCAGAGCACCTTGGTAAATAGGTAAATGATAGAGTTACTTTCTGAGGAGGACCAAGGTGTAGTAGGATTTAGAAGTACAATGGGAAATCAGGAGTTTAAGTTTGGATACACCAACTTTGGAAGCTTCATTAAACATCCAAGAGGATGAACTTGCCATTGGATCTTCAGTCTGGAGCTTAGGAGAGAAGTCAAGGAGGGGATTTAGAGTTGGGAGCCATCAATACATCAGTTGTCTGTAAAAGCATGAGGCTGAGTGAGGTTGCCTAGAGAGTATGCGGATAAAGAGAAAGCATGAGCAGAACCAAAACCTGAGGCATTCCAACATTTAGAGAAGAGCAAGATGTCTTGAGGGCGTAGACACTGTTGGTAACACCTAGAGCCGCCTCTACTCCAACTTCTCATTACTACCAGTACTTGTCTTTGCAAGATTCTTCTTCATGGGTACTGGTAGTTTCAGGCTCTTGGTTTTGAGATCAGCTATATGGTCAAACATTTATTGGTTACATCTTACTCATATCTGAATGCTTTGGAGCAGGGAGCAGCTTCCTCCTGGAAAGTCCCATCTGCTGTGTTCTTGTTCTCAACTTTCATACCTAGAGACAAATGAGTCACGGATGGCTGAAGAGGCCTGTCTTCTCTGATTCACTGTCTCGTTCCTCGTCCTGCCTCCCATGTCCACTCAGGACATATGGCTGGAGCAGCCACCGCACCTGCACAAGCACTTGCTTTCACAGACCCAGCTGTCTAGGGCTCACCTGAGCACACCTGTTACCCTTTTCTTTGAAAAGCTGGCTATTGATTTCTGACTTCAAAGCTTCAAATCTTATAGGGGAAACCTTTAAGGTATTTATCTGCCCCCGAATGCCCACATTCCAAAAGGCCTTAGTCAGCCTGCATTTTATCTTTTGCTTTTGGATGATTTGAGTTTGGTGACATGAGAGAGCTTGGGAAGCCGGGGAGGGGTTGCCAAGATGCTTGGCTCCACTAACCATGGACTCCACTACCACCTGATCCAGTTTATGGAAACTGAAACCAGACCTATTGAAAGCCTTGATGAATGTGGCATGTGCAGCAGGTGGGAACTGGTTAGAAAGAAAGACAAAGGGGAGCCTGGGGAACAGTGCACGCTAAAATGTGACCCACAGCACATGTAATGTTGCAAACGCTTTATCAGATTCTTCTTATCCATTTGTGGAAAACCCAGTTCATTCCCCATTGCAGCAAAGATGTATATTTCTCCTATGTGCGTGCACACACACAGCCTTGCTTCCTACCAGGCCTTTGCCAACACTGATTTCTTATTAAGTGCTTCAGATTTAGGATGAAAGAAAGTATAAGATCGGAAACTTTTTCTTTTTTTCTGAGCATGAAAGAACTTTGTGCCTGTAGAATATGTATTGGCTTGCATTCAAACATAAATATGTACCACAACGCAATTCCCTCCAGCTCAGAGCTGGGTTGCAAGAGAGCCTTGGAATTGAAGGAGCAGTGACTGAATGTTTATCCTATTGCTCAATGAAATCCCATCCAAACTCAGTCTTATTCCCTGTATAAAGCCACTTAGATGACTCTGAGCTTCTCTCTGAAGCTGTAGATTTTGGTAGATAACTGCTAATTCCTCTGGTTTTGTTATCAAGCTGCTTCCCTCCTTTTCTTACTCATTCTCCACAGCTAGGCTTTCTCCGTAGACTGCCATTTTTCACTTTTTAACCTGCCCATTCCTTTCTCTCCAAGCTTAAAATGCAAAGACCCATTGTATCTGGACTACAATAACCTCCTTTCTGTTCCCTCCTCTTTTTCCTCCCCTTCTGTGTATACAACGGCTCCATATTTCTTTTGTCTGCCTTCTGCATTAATGACTGTCAGCTATTGGCAGTGGACTTGAATTATCCCAAGAATAAAGGAAATCCAGCCTCAGTCGGCAGTGCCGGAGACCACGGATGTGACTGGAGATTTATGGCCATTACCCCTTGGGAGATGTCTAAAGGGGCCAAAGGAGGTGCTCCCCTCCACAGGCTCCCGAAGGCCCAGTGACTCAGGATCTGTGCCCTTGGCTCTTAACCGCGCCCTCCACTCCCCAATTAAGTGCGCTGAGCCACCATCCTGTGGGGGGGCTCTATGTACTCCTGCAGCCCCCCTACTCCCCACTTCATTACTTTTGTGTCATTGAGTCATCTGTTTGTTTCCCTGGATTCCCTGCCAGGCTGGGACTGATGATTGCCTATTGCCCGGCACAAAGACTTGCACATTCAGGCACTCCGCCTGCCTGTGTCGGCTAAATTCATTCATTCATGTGGTCACTCATTTGCAAATATTTATTGCCTGTTCCATGCCAGACACTGTTCTAGGTGTTGAACAATTGAGCTAATGAGCAAAAATGGGTAGAATTGTTGCTGTTCCCTCAGGCTGCTGTCCCTTTGTGTTCCTCTTAAAGTTTATTTTAAATTTATTTCACTTGGTTAATTAACATGCTAATGAACGGTAGCGTGGTGTGAACTGGCTATGCTAAGGGAGGGTGTCTGGTAGCTTCCCTCCCCACAAGTATTCACCCTTCACCCTCCCTCCCCCCATGCCCGCCAATTTCCATTTTTATGTCTATCTTCCCCATTCCTATTGGAAAAATAATTTGGGCCCTAGCCATGATTAGGGGACAGCCATATACTGGCCTGTCTGGTGAACTGACAGGATAGGAATAGGAAGGAACAAAACCCAGATTCCATAAGACACCCTGGGGTCCCGGAGAGAATGGCTCCTCTGAGAAAAATTGAAGCCTGCTCTACAGGTGGGTCTGAGGATGCGAAGGGATTAGGAAGGTCTCTCTAGACTCTGTGTCCCCTGATATCCACAGCCCAGCTAATGGATCTGTCTAACAGAGTGTTGTGGGCTGAATGTATCTCCCCAAAGTTCGTGTGCTAAAACCTAACCCGTGGGATGGTATCAGGAGGTGGGGTCCTTGGGAAGTGATTAGGTCATGAGTGTGCAGCCCTCAGGCATGGGGCTAGAGCAGCCGTGGGCAAACTACGGCCCCCGGGCTGGATCCAGCCTGTTTGAAATGAATAAAACTAAAAAAAAAAAAAAGACCGTACCCTTTTATGTAATGATGTTTACTTTGAATTTATATTAGTTCACACAAACACTCCATCCATGCTTTTGTTCCGGCCCTCCGGTCCAGTTTAAGAACCCATTGTGGCCCTCGAGTCAAAAAGTTTGCCCACCCCTGGGCTAGAGCCTGTAAAGGGAGACCCAGAGAGCTCATCCCTTGGGCCGTGTGAGGACGCCGAGAAAAGATAGCTATCTGTGAACCAGAAAGCGCGCCCCCACCTGGCACCGAATCTGCCTGCACCTTGATCTTGGACTTCAGTTTCCAGAACTGTGAGAACTACATTTTCGTTGTTGATCACCAGTCTCTGGTGTTCTGCTGCTGCTGCCTGAACAGCCTCAGTCGCAGCTCAGTGTGTGGCTGCCAGGCTGGACTTTCCCTTTATCCCATCAGTGGCTTCTGGGGCTGCTGCTGGACCACAAAGACAAGAGCATCCACGTGTGAGAAGATGGACCGCAGAGCGGAGCAGGGAGCATCTGTCGCCTCAGGAGAAGTTAGGTAGCTCCTGGGGTCTCCTAGAGACATCTGAGATGGTAGGAGGAACTCTTCACAGCGACATAGGCTCTGGAGACACAATGGCAGGGCTTAGTGGGGTAGCAAACATCATTATTAATGTGACTGTAACCTTTTACACATGCACAGGCAGATGGAAATGGAGGACATCCTTGCTTCTGGCCTTTCAGATCCATTCTGCTTACACAGGCACTCACCTCTGTGGGCAGGCCCAGAGTGGAGCCACAGGCCTGTGTCTCCAGCCTTGGCACTGTTCCCGCTCCCATTTCCCCGTTTCATCTGCTCTTTCCTCTTTTCGTCCTCACTGGCTCCCTGACTCTATTCCCTGCCTCTCAGGCCCCTCTGGATGTGAGGATCCATTTGGGAAAATTATTTCCTAACTGTTGAAAGTCCTAGAAATTCTCTCTCCACATCTGGTATCCTTATCCCAGGGGGCACCCACTTGCACATTGTCCTAGCAGTGGTTCTCAACCTTCTGGCCCTTTAAATACAGTTCCTCATGTTGTGACCCAACCATAAAATTATTTTCGTTGCTACTTCATAACTGTAATGTTGCTACTGTTATGAATCGTAATGTAAATATCTGATATGCAGGATGGTCTTAGGTGCCCCCTGTGAAAGGGTCGTTCGACCGCCAAAGGGGTCGCGACCCACAGGTTGAGAACCGCTATCATAGAGGGTGCAAATTATTGGCCCCCTTTTTTCCTCACTTGCAAATGTACTTTCCCCGTAGAAAGGAGCCAGTGAATTCCTTTGGACATCTCAGTCCTCATAGCTGACTTGCCTTAATAAAGTGTTCCTTTTGAGTGAATTTCCTATTTAAAAGTGAAAAATCCATGGATAACCTCACCCCATGAATCTCTACAATGAGCATTTCAGGCAGGAGTGACGGATGGGTGGGAGAAAGCTTTTCGGTGGGGAGAGAGCTTTCATGGGATGCTTGTAATCAGTATTAATGTGTGTATGAATCTCCGGGGATCCTGTTAAAACAGAGCTTCTGATTCAGTGGGGCTGGAGTGGAAACGGGTTTCGGCTTTTCTAACAGGCTCCCGGGTGATGAGCTGCTCTGAGACCACCCTGAGTAATGAGGCCTTCAATCCCAGAGGCCACCTGGGCAAAGCTCGCTCTTGCACACCCGTGATGTCTTCACATGATCCAGGCAATGAAATCTTTGCCCAGATGTTGAATGAGCTTATTAAGTTGACGATTTGAAAGGGGAAGGGAAGTTTCTTATAACTGAGAAGGAAGTCATTCCAAACTGGAGTTGAGTTACATAAACAGAGGTTTATGAATGATGTTCTTGTTTTCCTACAACTGGAGTTAATACTGTTTCAAAAATGCTCCAAGGAGGGCATGGGAAGCTTCTGTGTGTGTGTGTGGTGGGTGGAGGTGGGTGGATATTATTAGGACCAACAATGTGCAGAAGTAATTTCTTTGATCAGAGAAGCTTATGAACAGGCCAGGTCTCAAAGGTGGAACAAGGTTATGAGAGTTGGCAGAAGTGAAAAAATAAAAGTCACTTGCAGAATCAGAGACAACTGCTGCCTCACCTCCTCTTTTATTTCTCCGTCCAGCTGAGCACAGTGATATTTATCTCCTCACCAGACAGCCCACCTGGCTGCCCAGCTTCCATCAGAGGGCATGACCGGGCTCTCTTTCGGGCGGGAGTGGGAAGACAGTGGAAGTAGCTGGGCTTTTCCCCTCTGTGTTTGCTGCCCAGGGCATCCTCTGGGTGATGCTAGAAGATAAGCTCTTGTCATGATGAGAGCCCTGGGATTATCGCCTGCAGTCCCAGCACAGGCGTCCACTGTGGGCCCGGGGCACTGAGTTAGGCTCACTGGGAGATGAGATAAAAACGATAAAAAGATAAAAGTGCTGGTTCTTTCCATTGAGGATCTTTTAAGGTAGCTGGGAATGGAAGAGCCACATCTTTAAGATCACCAACCACATCAAGCAGGAAATCGTAATTTCCACACGAGTGATCCGCACGATGAGGCTGTGGGCTGAGGAGGACACGGGGAAACTTTCAGATGAGGTGATCAGAACGGCTTCGCGGAGAAGGTAGTAACTGACTTAGTCCTGGAAGGGAAGCAAGAATTAAATAGTGCCCGGGAGGCCTGAGGCAGTGCAGCTTCCAAGAACACTTTCTTGCCCAAATCCCTTTCTGGGAATGGCTCAGGGGGAAGAGGAAAGTGCCTTGATTTATGTTGATGACAGATGATGCCAACGGCCTGAGTTGTGGCCAACCTGAGTGTTGGCCGCCAAAGGCAGGCTTGGGAGGCACAGCACACCTTGCTTTGCTAGGAGTTTCTGTTTTCTGCACAGAATCAGGTACAGATTAGGATACAGTTAAATTCTACCTTTATAATTTTCCTAAAAACACGATTTATGGGGAGATGCTCTAATCGGGCTGTCCAAATGTCTCCCCGCACTTCAGGAAACCCCTTAGCACCTGATTTTCAGCTTTAAAAACTGTCATTTATACTTTAAACCTCAAGCATTTAATTTTTAAAGCATCGGCAGATAGAGATTAATAATGGCAGGGCTAGAAAAACTCCATAATGATCTTGGGGAGAAAAAACCACTAGAGCTATTTTTTTTTTTTTATAACTTGAGGCTTTACATTTCAAAGTTTTATCAAACTGCTTCCCACCCCCGCCACCCCATAATTTAAACCATTGTTTTTCAAGGAAAATTTAATAATAAGAGCCGTCATGTGTTTCTGCTTAATTCTGGAAGCCTGTGTTCTGCAGTCAAAGATTCTCATTTGAAAATAATTCCTGTCCTTATTCGAAAACTGCCAGGGGAATAAAATTTAAAAAACATGTTGCAGCTCTCAAGTTTATGTTTTGCCTAAAGCTAAGCAGCGCTGGAAGATCAAAGTTTGGAGCGTGGTTCTAAAGTTAGAACCACTGCCTTGCAAGGCGCTCACAAAGCGAGAGCCGGGCGCAGCTGCCCCTCCAATTCCTCGGGTAATTAGCTCTGGTGCAGATCGAGGCCCCGGCCCCTCCCCTGGGCAGGGCCCGGGCCTCAGGGCCCCTGTGGCCTGGGAAGCAGAGCCCCACGGAGAAGGGCAGGTGGGGCACTTTTAGACTATATGCACCCTCAGTGTAGGCCTCCCGCATTCCACAATTTGCATTTGGGGTGAGCAGGAGCAAACGCTGCCTGTGCTTGCCACCTGCCAGGTCTGCCCTTCGTGGGGGCTATTTGTCAACGTGACAGATTCATCTATAACGTTTGAGGATGGGCAAACTGAGGCATGTCTGCTCGTCTCAAGCCACCTCTTGTTCACTCTTAAAAAGTAAAAATATATGTGTGTGTGTATTAAAAACCTTTTTTCCCCCCTTAAGCCTCGAAGCTCTACTTCCCCTCTCCCTTATCAAATCCCTAAGTTGGCTCTGTTAAGTCTCTGTAGAATTGAGTGTAGATTTTGGTTTCTTAAAGCATCAAAATGGCACTCAGGGGCAGCAGCAGACCTAAAGTAAAGGCTGTCTAGTCTCTCTAGTCAACTCCTCCAGCAACTTCTAGCTGCTGCTAGTGAGCCAGCCCAAAGGGGCCAGTTGTCACTTCAAATGCTATGGATCAGGAATCGTAGGTGTGTTACTCAAACATACATGTGGCTCCTCACTGAAAAGGGACCCAGCCCTGTACCACTGAAAACCAACTGGACCTTGACCGGCCAAGGCACTTGGGCTCGCTAGAAACCCACACTGAGCTGGGGAAGACTAGCAAGTGATGGTGGGAAGCGCAGGCCTCCCCCTTCGGATGTGATCTGCTGGCATCCGCTGGCTGCAAGTGTGCCCGGTGCACTCCTGGCGCGCTCCTGTGCCACCCAGGCTCCCTGGCGCCTGCCGCTCCCCTGGCAGCTGCTCTAGGAGAGGCATGCGAAGCAGCTGCCTCTTTTCAATCTGAGCGAGCTCCCCGCCACTTCTCCAGTTCAGATGATCGGTTTTACACAGAGCCTTGGTTGTAAGATGGCTTCTGGCTTTGCAGTCCCTGATACAGGTGAACAGCGAGTTTCACTCAGGCGGTCCACTTAGCGATTTTGCCCTCAGTAAGCTGTTTTCCTTGCCTGGAACAGGAGATTGGCACCTGCTGGACAAGAGGCGCTAGGAAATGCATTCTTTCTCACCATAGATGTTTACCAAGATTATCTGGAAATTTTCGTGCTGTGGCTGCAGGAGAAAGAGAACTCTTTCTTCCAGTCGAGTTGTTCTGAATTGCAGAGGCCCACAGCTCTGCTGATGGACGTTGCCCAGTTAGCCAGGGCTGCTCTCTGCAGTGCTATGAACCAGCACTAAACTCCAGTCTTGGGTGGGAATTACACATTATTTTAATCCCACTCTGCCTTTCCAGATTCCAGTCCCAAAAGCTGCTTGAAGTAGAGGCCTCCATGTCGATGGTGGAAAGGTTAAGACTTTGGGGGGTGTTGGGATGGAGTGAGTGTATTTTGCATGCAAGAAGACATGGCATTTGAGGGAGGGGTGGAGGGCAGAGTGTTTGGACTGAATTGCATGTCCCCCAAATTCACGTCTTAACCCCCCAACACCTCCGAATGTAAATGTATTTGGAGGTAGGGTCTTTAAAAATTAATTAAGTTAAAATGAAGTCATTAGGGTGGACTCAACTCCAGAATGATTGATGTCTTATAAAAAGGGGGAAATTGGACACAAAGATACAGATCGAGGAAAGACGATGTGTGAAGACACAGGGAAAAGGTGTCCATCTGCAGGCCAAGGGGAGAAGCCGGAGGTGAAATGAGCCCTCTGGCACCTTGACCTTGGACTGCTAGCCTCCAGAACTGTGAGGCAAGAAACATGTGTTGTTTAAGGCCCGGTCTGTGGTAGTTTGGGATGGCGGCCCCGGCCGGCTGAAACAGATTTGGTGTGGTGCCAGTGTGGCCAAGGTCACACCAGAGACAGCTATTGGACTTACCCGCCCTCCAAGAACCTCCCTAGATGGTTCCTAGAATGAGAGAATAAATAGAGCCCACTGGGTTGGGTGTGTTTTATAAACCTCTCTTTGGGGGATTCATTGAAGAAACAGAAAGGGGGAGCTGATGTGCCCACAGGACATGACTCTGTGCAGGTTTTATTGTGGGGAAAAGCACGGCACCACTGAATTGGCAATTTCTCACAATACCAGGTGCGTTACAGATTGGTGTGTGGGCTTTTGTGAATTGGTTGCATATAAATGAGGAACGTGTAAATAAAAAGGAGATGTAGGAACTTTCACTAGTGTGAGGCTTTTATTTATAGCTCCTTATGCCCGCTGCTGATTCCCTTTGCCCTGTGAGTGTGTGCCGTGGCAAGCAACCTCACAGGCTTTTGTATAAAGTGCTATCAGATAGGGCGCTGCAAACTCCTCCTTTATGTGAAAACTGGGGAGCATGGCATGAGGAAGTGGAGTGCTAAAAAAGCTGATTTGGCAGGAGGTGTGATTTTAGTGGACAGAGAACGGACTGCGGATCAGGAGCCTGTGATCCGGCCGGAGCAGGACTGTGGAGGTGCTATTGACACATTCTTGAACTGCATGAAGGACTGGACTAGAGGAAGGCTGAGGTCGCTTCTCACTGATTCCAGGAACTCAGAAAGCCAGAGCGAGTGGCAGCGTGGCTGAGCGAGTGGAAAAGCCGGGCCCTGACCTGTCCTGTCCTGACCTCCCCACTGGACCAAGTGACACCGTTCTCTCCTCAAACTGGCTCGGGGTCATCTTCCTCAGGGCATTTTCCAACCTCCTTCCTCCCATCTGTGCCACATAGCTCCGCCTTCACCTTCACTGCTGGGATGTTTGCTATTCAGTGTCGCCTTGTTAGCTCTGAGAGCAACTGAAGGGGAAGTTTTCACAGGTCTTTTCCTCCTGCATCCTAGGAAGACTTAACTGAGCGTATGCACTGCCATCTTGCACTTAGTTCTCTCATCTCCGAATGGACCAGTGACACTTAAGCTTAAGCTGTCGGACAGTGTAAAGGAGATGATGTCTGTAGCACAGCGAGAACGTAGTAGGCACTTGTATGTTAGGTTCTTTCTCTTCTGCAAAACTTCTGTGCTGATTATCTGCTTTATGTGTTAGTACTTAGTAGGTGTGGCCTTAAATTGCTGATGCATGTCTTAGCTTCACAACTCAATGGTTAACTCTAGGTTAGGTTCATGTCAGACTTGTTTATATTCAGACTCACTCCAACTTACCGTTTCGCATAGCACATAGTAGGTCTTCAAAAATTATTCTTGATTGATTACTTATTGACTCATGATCTTCAACAAAGGATTGTGCCTTCATTGACTCCCTGGTTATGGGACTCTTTAGGGGGAATCTTTAGGACTCAGGTGATATTATTATTCATTCTCTGTGTTGATGCAAATTGGTCTCTGAGCCTTCTGAGCACCTCCCTTTGTTACTAGTACATGGAAATTTTTGACTCACTTCTAAGGTGTTCACACATAATAATGGGGTATTTACTGATTTTTAAATAGATGTGACAGTGTTTAGCATGCATCTGAAATCAAACAGAGAGTGTTAATTGTATCAGCCCATAACAAAATGGCCCCTTGGTAATGATGTTAGAAAGAAACTGGGCTCCTTGTTATCGCAAAGGGAACCCACTCAGATTGTCACAGGGATGCAAGGGTTTTCTAGGTGGTATAAATCCAAATAAATCCTATCTAATAAAAGAGTAATATGCAAATTAACCATCACTCTGCGACAAAGATAGCGGCACCCATAGTGGCCAGGGTGGAACGCTGGCAGTGTTGCCCCGGCAATGCTAGCCCAGCATCCACACCTTGGCTGCACAGAGGGTGGGTAGGGGCCTTGGGCCAGAGCGAGGGACTCTGGGCTCGTGGCAACACGAGCCCAGCATCCCTGCCTTGGCTGCATGGCAGGAGGGGCGGGGCCTCGGGCCAGAGCCTGGGGCGAGGGACGCTGGCGTTGTTGCAGGCAGGGCTGAGGGGACCTCCCCCATGCACGAATTTCGTGCACCAGGCCTCTAGTAGAATAATAAGAGCACAATTAAATTTATATCTTTCCAAAGTGTCATAAGAAACCCATAAAAGGAAGTGCTAGTCAATGAAAATGTATAGGACATGTGGATTTGTGGACAAGTTTGGGGTATTAGTGTTCAGTGAAATTGCTCTCATTTCCTGGGGCTCATATTTGGAGACAAGTAGTCAGACCAGTGAGCAGTTTGCTTTAAGGCTGAGGGAACTGGGGAGGTTTAGCATGGGGAAGAGAAAATGCTGGGTTACAAGGTAACAGCCTTAAAATATCTGAGGGACTGTCTTCTGAAAGAGGAAATGTATTGGTTCAGGGAGGCACCAGCTGGCAGAACTTTAACCTGTGGATAAAAGGGGCAGGAAGAAAATTTATGTCCCATTGCCGCACAGAGCTTTCTAACAATGAGCTTTTGATGTGCTGAAGCAGGGATGGACCAATTGGACAGGATTGATGCAGAGTACCCCTTCCCATCCTGGGCTTTATGATCCTTATGTCTGGGTCCATAATTTCAGAGAATGGATGTATTTCTACCACAGCTCAGAAATCACAATTACACACTTCTGAAATGTTGGAAATAGAGCAAAATTATGGCTGTAAGCTGGACTGATTGTAAATTGTTTTGGCTTCCCATTAGTTCTTGGTCTTGAAAAATATCTGTGAATTAATCAGATTCCCAGAGGGAAGATGAGTCTGTGTAGGATCTCGGAGATCTCTACATGGAAAACCATAGGCAGAGGGTAATCATAATGATACCCAAGTGGCATGGGGAGGTCTCTACAGAAACACCTGTAGGAGGGCAGGAGCCAATTATCTAAGGGATGCGGCCAAAAAGTGGTAGCTTTGGCTTGAGGGATCCAGTAATTGTCTCTGTTCTTCATATGGCATTGGAGGAAGTGAGCTGCACTTTGTATAGTCTTGGGAGAGTCCTTTAACCTCTCTGTTCCCTTTGTGAAATGGGGACAGTAAAACCTGTTACAAAACCACTCCGGAGGCTTCAGTATGGGTTAACCACCTGGTTAATTGTCTGACCTTGTGTCATGAAAATGGCTATCTGAGTAACGTTAGGGAACAAGAATATCTTGCCTGTTGGAATATTCATGTGGCAATAGCTAGCGATGTTGAATTATTTGTCCTAGTAATGGAAAAACAACAACAACAAACAAGCAAAAACAATATGGCAAGGCCGGGGGTGTATATTTCCTCTGTTTGCATAGAACTCAGTATTTTTATAAGTCTCCCCTCCTTGGAAAATATCAATGATTTGGTCCCTTGGAAATTTAAAACAAAAAATAAAGTAAGTGCAAGAAAGGTGGGTGCCGTCTTCATTTGTTATGAAACAGCTACCCCAAAACTTCAATTCGAATTAAATCAGCTAAATCTACCTTGATATTCTCAGTCTGTTCATGAAAAGCCATACTTCTTCTCATTGCTAGAAAGTTAAATTCTCTCAGTTTAGACAAGACAGTCTTCTAGTTCTAGCTCTCTCACTAACTGGGGACCTTAACAAAGAAGTAGACTTCTCTGACGCTCCCCTTTCCAGCTCTATCTATGAAGGTGTGTTTAGCTACAAGTAACAAGAACTCTGACTCAAAGCATCAAAACATTCAGGGAAATTGTTGTTTCATACAACAAGAAGCCTTGAGATATAGTGTCAATGATGTCATGGGGATCCTTTTCATCTTTTTGGTTGGCATCCTCAGTGAGGTGGCCTTGTGCTCACAGGCTTGCCTCATGCCTGCAGAATGGCTGCAGCGGTTCCAGGCATCACGTCTGGTTATTTCTTCTCATGAGAAAATAAGCCTTTCTTATAAGTCACTGGAAGAACTTCCCCCTTATCTGACTAGTTAGAGTCCAGGGGTCCTCAAACTACCGCCCGCGGGCCACATGCGGCCCGCCGAAAACATTTATCCGGCCCGCTGGCTGTTTTTGCCTCCGCTGCCTGTCCTGCTTAGCAGCCGACTCGTCCCGGGCCCGCAGTGCGCATGTGTGGAATGTCTGAGGGACAGTGAACTGGCCCCCTGTTTAAAAAGTTTGAGGACCTCTGAGTTAGACTAACTCCATCTTTTAACGAATTACAGGAAAGGAGAATAGGATAAAGATGATTGGCTTAGAACAGACATTGGCAAACCTTTTCTTAACGGGTCAGATGGTAAATATTTCAGGCTTTGTTGGCTGTGAGGCAAAAATCTAGAACATTATGTAGGTACTTATATAACCATTTAAAATATAATCATTTAAAAACATAAAAACTATGCCCTTTTTGAGAGGGTCCTCCAGAGAAACAGAACCAATAGGATATATGTATATGCACGGGGAGATTTATTTTAAGGAGTCAGCTCATATGATTATGAAGATTGGCAAGTCCAAAATCTGCGGGGTGAGCTAGTGGCCTGGCAACCCAGGCAGGAGCCGCTGTTGCAGTTCTGTCCAAAGGCTACCTAGTTATAAAATTCCCTCTTACTCATGAGAGGTCAGTTTTTTATTCTATCAAACCTTCAACTGATTGAATGAGGCCCACCCAGATTATGGCATGCAATCTGTTTTACTCAAAGTCTACCAATTTAAATGTAAATCTCATTAAAAACACCCTCACAGGAACATCCAGAATAATGTTTAACCATATCTGTGCACCATGGCCCAACCAACTTGGCACATAAAATTAAATTGCTTTTTAGCTCTAGGCCATGCAAAAACAGGCAGAAAGGCAAATTTTGCCAATGTCTGACTTTGATTTATACCTGAGATGAGATAGGATTATTTTTGTTAAGAGTGGGTGTTTGGCCTTAGCTGGTTTGGCTCAGTGGATAGTGCGTCAGCCTGTGGACTAAAGGATCCCAGGTTTGATTCCTGTCTAAGGCACATGCCTGGGGTTGCAGGCTCTATCCCCAGTAGGGGGCATGCAGGAGGCAGCTTATCAATGATTCTCTCTCATCATTGATGTTTCTATCTCTCTTTATCCTTCTCCCTTCCTCTCTGAAATCAATACAAATATATATAAAAAGATATTGTGTTAAAAAAAGAGTGGGTGTCTGATCAAAACCACAGTCAATTAACAAGAAACAAAGATGATGGGTAGACAACCAACCCTGTTATGCTGGTCCTACCTATCCAACATTGATTTTGAAATAATAAATACAGAAATCCTTTGGGAAACTTTAAAACATTGCATTGAAATGTGAAGCAGAAATCTTGATCTAGCACTTGCCCACATTTTTAAAAAATTAATGACTCAATATTTCTATTTGTCAATTCATGTTTTGCCTTGTTGTTCCCTTCCCATGCAGGGCTACTTGCCATCCTGTTCTCCAGGCAAAAGAGCAAGGCAACCTGTGACCAATTGTTGAGAGGAGATGAGCTGAGATGCCTACAGTGGTGAACAGTTCTGCTGTAGGTGATAAGTACACCAGAGTGTGCAAGCAGATGCCCTCCACCTGAGAGGTAGTTAAGGGGCAAGGCACTCTGAGTTTGGGTAGAGGTGAGGTGGCACGGGCTGTCTTCCAACAGGTAAGGAGGGGGCAACTCGAGTTGCCCTGTGTGCAAGCGTGGGCCCTGATATGCTAATACTCCTGCCAGTCCTGTAGGGCTCTTTTTCAGTTTAGATCAAATGATAGGGACTCTAGCAGCACCAGGCACTGGTAGGGTCCAGTGGCTACAGCATAGTTAGGTAACAGAGGATTCACTAGTGTTTGAGCCAGAATCATTGAACCTGATGGAGCCTTAAGATCTGCTTTAGCTCCTGGGTCCCATAACTTCCCCGGGACTTAGTTCCTTGGGCACCCCCATTAATGAGCACCAGATGTTGGCTAGAGACCGGATCAGGGAGGAACGGTTAACCAGGATGCACATTAAGAAATGGTGTGATGAGACTTTGCTTTCATACTTTGGAACAAAAAGTATCACTGCTCTTAGCCTTCCACCAGAGGCTCCAAAAATAAAAAATAAAAAATGATAAATTGAGCTTGAAATATATCACAAGCTGAATACACATGGGGATACAAACAAGTAAGAAAAAAAGGAAGGCGAAGTTATTGAGGCAACAATTCCGATTTAATTGCATTTGATATAGACCACCCTTTAAAAATAGTTTGGTTGGTTAAAGGCTGCAGTAATTTATGGAACTATCTTCCTCCTTCTAGGGAAGTTGACAAGTCTGGACTGAATCAAGAGAATCAGCATAAATCTCAGCCGATGCCTAATTTTAGAGATGTCTGGTCCTTGCAGGAGTCTTGCCACAGCCAGATGGGGTGGGAGACAACATTCGAGGGTGGAAAAGCAGGAGGTGCCAAACTGAAGCTCAAAAGGTTAAACCCATTTATGTGACTGATCAATCCTGAGCAAATATGAATCGGATTGTGGGAAGTGGTGTGCATTGTAACACGTAACCTGGAGTCCCAGGGGCAGGCAGCCTCGGAGGATCACAGAGAAATGATTAATTACTCCAGGCCTGCCTGTTGCACATCTCTAAAAAAAAACAAAAACCGAGTTCATGCTCCCTGAAAGCCGCTCCGAACAAGGTAGCAGGGTGACCTGGGCTCTCCAGGACTTCACCTCTTTATGGGTTCCATACAGAAACAGACCTCTCCTCTGTGCAGCAAACTCCCAAACCCTGTGTAGATCATTCCCCATCACGGAGAAGCCTTCCCTATTGCCCCCTAGAGAAAATAAGGGTCTCCTCCGTAGCATTCTTCTATTTTTTATTTTTTGGGCATATTCTCTGCTCTACTGTTTTATTTATTTGTCAATTTGTTTATATCTCTGCTTCTAAAAGTTTTCAAAGGGAAGCCTGTGTCCCGCTCATCTGTGTCATGTCTGCTGTTTCATGCACTTGGCACTTGGGGAGAGTTCAGTTGTGATAGAAACTGAGCTGAACTGAATGGATGTGGCTGGTGGTCTTGATTGTAATTTATAACTTGGAGCTTCTGGAATTTTAAATTCCACTCATTGAGGCCAGACTGAAGAAGGGGCATGTAACTGCTGGCATGGCCTGTAGACTGCTTGGAACACTGGTTCTAGTGCTCTTATTATTATGATGATGATTATGATTATGATATTATTCTGGAGGGAGGAAGAACATGAGTTAAGAGACGTTCTGAAGCAGCTGACTCACTGCTTATTCATTTCAGGGGATGGGTTGCCAGGAACCAAAGCATCAAAGATCATGTTGTGACACATTTGAAGTTTAAGATTCTGATGGATCTGGGAAGTGTCTCTCTAGCTTTGTTCCCAGACCATCTGCAATGAGAATCTTGCTTCATATACAGATTCCTGGTCCCATTCCCTAGACATATGGAATCACAATCTCTTGGTGTATCTAGTAATCTGAGTTTTAAAATTTCTCGAGTGACTCCAATGCACTAAATTTATCAAATAGTGTAGGTGGGGGCTTGGGGATGGGGACATTTAGCCCACGTAGCAGTCCTTTGGGTTTTCCCCATGAGGATGTAGAGTCACTGTCTGTAGTTTAAATGCACTGACTACTCTGTGTGTGGCAATGCTGCCTGGTCCAAACACAGACTCATGTGTTTAATTTTGCTAATGAATTTCAGGGTTTTCTTTTTACAATTTAATTTATTGGGAATTATGTAAAATACGAGAGGCACGGTGCACGCATTTGTGCACTGATGGGGTCCCTCAGCCTGGCCTGCGCCCTCTCGCAATCCGGGACCCCTCGGGGGATGTTGGACTGCTGGTTTCAGCCTGATCCCCACAGGCACTTGGGGAGCTTAAGCATATATGTATTTGCATAGTTAAAGCTTCAAAACAAAGTATAATCATGTAAGTTTTACTTCTATTCCTATTGCCTCCACCTTATTCCCTTCTTCTATCTTAGGTAACCCATTATCTATATTTCTATGGTTTGTCTTTCAATTTTTTAAGATAGAAGATTCATGCACACACACACTGTATATATTATGACATTTGGACTGGATAATTCTTTGTTGTGGGGCCATCCTGTGTATTATAAGATATTTAGTAGTATCTCTGACCCACTAGATCAGGGGTCCTCAGACTTTTAAACAGGGGGCCCGTTCACTGTCCCTCAGACCGTTGGAGGGCCGGACTATAGTTTAAAAAAAAACTATGAACAAATTCCCATGCACACAGCGGCGGCAGAAACACCCGGCGGGCTGGATAAATGTTTTCGGCGGGCCGCATGTGGCCTGCAGGCCATAGTTTGAGGACCCCTGCACTAGATGCTGGTAATATCTGGTCAGGTGGGACAATAAAAAATGTCTCCAGACATTGCCAAATATCCCCTAGAGGCCAAAATCACATCTGGTTGAGAATCACTGGCTTGCACATATAAGTACATTTATAAATATGGTTATTTATATATATATTTCTTTCTTCCATTCCTTAATATAATAACAAACTATACCTATTTTCTCCATATTACTTTTTTACTCAGCAAAATATATCCTGGGGAATCACTCCTAAGTATCAAGTAGAAATATTCCCTCTTCCTTTTCACAGCTGCATAGTACTCCACTGTCCCATTTTGTTTCTTACATTTTTGCCCACTTCCAGCTTTTATACACAGGTATACAGAATAGGTTCATAATTGGGCTAGCACTCTGAGTTTCAGGTGCCCAAGTGATGAGAAAAATTGGACAGCGAACTTTAAAAAACAGGGATTTATCTTCCTCTTGACTCAAAGTTTCTTTCTCTCTTACCCATCAATGACTGCTTTTTAAAAATAAACTTTAAGTCTTAAAGCTTAAAGATATTCAAATCTAAGAGAAGTACATTTTTGGCATTATCTTAATTGTTTTACCATTGCTGGATCGATTTATAGGTATGGCCAGTGCCACTTTGCAAGTGGGTAGATTTAAACATGTACGCTGCCCAATGCTTTATCAGTTTTATGCAGTACATTTAATTTTTTATTTTCATATTTGGGGGATTTAAAAAAATCTTATTGCACCATAAAGAGTGCTCTGTCCACTACAGTGGCCCTCAAACCCTGTCACCAATTGTGATGGCTAAGGAATGAATCCAGGTTACTAGTTGGGATTAAACCTAGAAACCTGGGATTCCCCCTCGTTGCTATCGAATAGCAACTAAAAATGTTGGTTTACTCTGAAGATCAGCAGGCAAAGAAAATGTTACAGGATATGAGGTGAGACAAGAAACTCCCTTGGTATTGAAACAATCCTCAGACTAGGATTCTGGGGCCAGCCCGCACAGAAACCCCAGCTGGGCCAGAGGAAATTAGGCCTCAGCTTCCACCAAGGAAAGGTACAGTGGATCCCTGAGCAGGAAGTGATGACGGGCCGACTCTTACTGTTTCACAGAAGCCTTCGAGGACAGCAACCTGCTCACTGACAAATGAGAAGTCCAGGCGCAGATGAATTGTCTTGGCACTATTATCATACAGACCAGTCCAGTACATTTATTCAACTTTGAATACTAAAACCTATTTATTTTCTCTCGTAGCTCATAAACTGTTCCCCCTTACCTCCTGCCTTTCCCCCATAAGAACTGAAACTTCAGGAAATTCTTCATTTCCATATGAATATCACATTCTGCAGTTTGAAAAAGTACTAAAGTCTAACATGTACCCCATTCTGACAGGACCCCAGGGGAAAGAGTTAGAGGAGGTCTTGTTAAGGGGCGTGTGCTGAGTTGGCAGAAAGGAGAGCATGCAATAAAGAATGTGATCTTTCCTATTTTTCAAAGGAAGTATTTCGTCAGAACGATGCATGCAGTCTATTAACTCAGAAGTGTAGGGTGTCATTTTCCCACTGGCCCCGAACTATTTCATCAGAATCTTTCCTCATCTAATTAATGAAACTCGCCTCTCTGTGCTCTTTCCTACAGAGCTGCAATTCTTCGAACATCTGTTTTTAAAAGTATCCCTTGTCTACAACGAGTGGGCCAATGATAACACACGTTCAGGAGCAAAACCCAAAACATAACTTTGTGTGATGGAAAAGTGGGAGAGATTTCTCTTGGCTGGTTGAAACTCCATCTCAAACAAATTATTTGCTCTTTGGTCATGTTTTATCTCCTATTTCTCTGTCCTTAGCTGGGGGGAACCTTCCCACTGCCATGTGCTTGCCTTTAATCACAGAACGGCATCGGCCTCATCTTCCATCTCCTTACCGCTCCCACCCTCCTTCATTAGAAGGCTCACTCTGTTCTCATATCCTCTTCTACTTCACGGTGAGCAGCTGGGCTATGTGCTTAGCAAATTAGCTGTAACATAAAGCAGCCTTTTTTCCCTTTTCTCATTTTTTTTTAGGGTGTTGTGGGAGAAAAGGTGGTTAGAGAAATTATCCTGCAATCAGCTAGTGTGGACAAGGATCAGATAAGCAGAAAAAAGCAGCCTGTGGTTGGGTCGCCTCACACTGATGAATCGCCGTGTGGTACATTTCTCGCTGGGGTCCCTTTTGCATTGTTCAGACTGCACACTCTCAAGTCCCTTCCCAGAGACATTTTCCCCTCACAGACATTCACCAAATGAAGGCCCGGTGGAAGTGTATGTTCTTGAAAATATTGAAATCCAGCTGCAACCTTAACGCTGCTGGCCACAACTTTCTGTTTATGTTGGAAAAATGCAACAGCCATGGTCACAGCCATTCATCAATTTAAAAAGGCAGGCAGTCACCAGAGCTGCGGATGTCCCAAGAAGAAAATTAGTTCTAAAGATAAGGAAATAGAAATAAGTTCGATGAGCGAGACAGGCAGGGTTAAAGCCTTAGCGACTGGCAGGCACCTGAGCCTCAACGTCCCAGAGCGGGGGTTTGGTGTTTATTTGTCATGGTCTGTGGATTTTCAATGAACATCTCTTCTCAAGGTGCTGAGTGCCCACACACAGTAAGACTCTTTATAAGGTCAAATCAAGTCCCCTGTGCTGGGTTTCAAGCACATTGACAAGGTGGTGGTGATCATTATTACGTGGCCTCTCTCCTGGTGGCATTGACACCTAATGTTTGTCACTTCTCTCTCTATCCCTGGCCACACAGCACAGACCCAACTCAAGGTGGTTGAGTTGAAAGAACACTTCAGTGAAGGTATTAGGAGGTCACTAGCTTGCTGGACACTTCATCACTACACTCAGTGATTTTCAAGCATTTTATTAAGCAGTGAAATGTTCTGTTTTCAAATAATACATTATTTGGCATTTAAGTATGCAGAGCAGAGAAAGGAACATTTGAGGAACTTGAATTTATTTTGTAATTTACAAATGTATGCAACTTTAATTTTAAACTTAATTTATTTTAAAGGCATTCAAAGAGAATTCTGAAGTATTTTGGCTGAACACAAAAAAATTGAAATTGGGAATTAGGGAGGACTATTGCCACATTATAACGGCCTCATGTCTCAAGACTATCTGTTTATTTATGAATTGTTGTTTTGGTTACAGAGCATTGAGATAATTCTGATTTAGACAGTTAGATAGTGAGAAATGGTAAGATCTTTTTCTTTTTATTAAATTTACCGTCTAACCTCAAAACAGTCTCTATTTCCAAGGAGGTGGCCACAGAAGTGGGGTTCTAAAGTTGGCCTAAAAACAAGTTAACCTAATAGTACCAGGTTACAGTTAGTGGTGCCAAAGTTGTTCATGTCACTTGAATGTTTTAAATTGTGGTTTGACGGTGGTTGAACATTTAGAAATGCAATGCAGATGAAATGTTTGCAGAATCCCTGAAGCACCGGGCATACTCCAGGATGAAGAATGTGGTGTGGGAACCGTTGCACGAGGGTGTTTCCAGAGAGATTGTGGCAGCACCAGCAGCATCTTGGGAGTGAAGCCACTGAAATTGGTGAGACAGGAGTCACATGTGCCTCCCTAAGAGCCATAAACACTCTGGAGGGAGGTCCATCTCCCATTTGAGGGTCCTTGAAACAACTCTTCCGCCCCAATTTTCATTAATGGCAGACTTTCTCTAGTTGGTGCCATGCAAATTGAGGATGCTGGAGACAGGAGCCTGCAGGCCCTTCCTGGCTCTAAGGGTCCTAGAGCTGTGTGGTGCAATGCAGTAGTTAGTCGTTAGCCATATGTGGCCACTGGAACTGAAATTCTCACCATCAATGAAAATTACGTAAAATTAAAAACTCATTTCTGCCTTCTCACTAGCGGCATTTCAAGTACTCCATGGTCACCTGTGGCTGTTCGATATCGTATCAGACAGCACAGCTATGAGACACTTTGCTCATCGCAGAAAGTCCTGTTGGATAGCACTGCTCTAGAATGAGACCAACTCATCAGTCTCATGGTGACTTTGAGGTTGTTTTTGAAAACAGCTTATCAACCAACATAGAATCATCTTTCCAGTCAGTGCAAGATTCTCTGCATGGAATGGGAACTATTTAAATGAAAGATAAAAATAAGAAGAAAATGTCCAGCAATACTTTTTAATACTCACCCTATTCCTTATTCTTCAGGGCCCATGATAGAATGAGAGAGAGAGGCAGGAGGGGCCGGGGGGAGCAGGGGAGGGGGGCGGTGAATAAAATGAGGCTTTATATTTGGGAATTTCCTTGAAGGATCGTAAAGGGCAAGCCTAGTGATTAAGAGAAAGAACTTTGCTGCCAGGCTGTCCTTTCTGAATCCACTCACTTACAAGCTATGTCATCTTGGGGAAGTAACCTCTCTGTGACTCAGTTTCCTCTTTCAGGATAATAATAATAATAATGCCTACCTCACTGGATTAGTGGGAGAATTAAATGAGATAATGTACAGTGCATAAATCCCAGTGAGCTTTTGATGTATGTTAGCTATTTTTTTTTTTTTTACTATCATAATCTGCTCAAGTTAGGAATTTCATTATGGAAGTAATTCTTTGAATAACAAATTCAGAGATATGAAACATGAGAAAACTGATTTTAAAAAATCTCCCAGAGAAGAGCACAGTAGTAAAACCTTGAGCTGTGAGAAGGGTATCTGGTTAGGATTAGGGGCCACTGACTATCACAAAGGCCTCATTCTTGAGTTTCTTTTATTCATCCTTCTAGACTAGAGGCTGGAGGTTGTCTTCAAGTGATGTTTTAAATAAGAGAATTTTTCTGAGTTCTTGCCCAGCTGGGAAAGTTTGTAATGGTCACATCTGAATGACAACTCGGATGAGCATTAAATTCATGAGCCCTAAATCATTCTTTTCAAACCTGCATATACTTTGCACCAGGGTTTTCAGACATTCAGCATTTGAGAGCAATCCAGCCTGATTTTAGTTCTCCGTTGAGGACATCTTACCTTTGAGTGCCCCTAGGATTAAACTCTGAGGCAAAGATTCAAGTGCAAGTAGCTTATTTGAGAGGTGAAAGTATAGAGTGAAGAGTCAAGACAGGGAAGAAAGGCAGCTGGAAAAGGCTGCATAATTAAGAGTGTGCTATCAAGGCAGATGCCACACTATGCACCTGGAGCTTAATCATGCAGCATTGATTCTGGAAGTCCATCAGAAACACATTTCTCCAAGTTACCTTCTCAGGGAAGCGAGAAAGCCAGAGTGTTTAGTCACCAAATCCCGCCTCTCGCTGATTGTTGTCCATTTTTCAGCACTATAGCCGTCTGTCAGGCAGGCAACGTGGCCAGTGGTCAGAGGAAGGCCTGGTGACAAGAATCCTGAGTTGGCAGGTGGAAGTCAGGCTATCAGGATGCTTCTGGGGGGATGCTGTCTTCTGTGCGGATGATTGATGCTTGGATAATTGATCGATTTTAATTCCACATTTTTTTCTCTGTTCTTTCCTGCCCCTTTCACTTTCTCTGGTTCTCACTTTCTCTTAGTTTCTCTCTCTCTTTTATTTTCTCATCCTTCTTTCTCTGATACTCTCTAAGTTTTTCTTTAATTTTGCCAGTCATAGCTCTGTTAGCATGCAGACCTTAGTCCTGAAAACCTCTCTTAAATTTTATCTTTGCTTATTTCTTTGGCATGGTAGTTCTTCTACATTCCTGAAGTTTTAGCTATGTGTTCTGTCCTAGGTATCATTTTTATCTCTGTTCTTTCCTTTGCATTAAAAATCTTTTTTCAGCTTTGTCCTTCACATTACTGATTTCATTTTTGACAGTGTCAGATCTGCTCTTTACTGCCTCTAAATTAGATTATATTTTGCCATTGGAAATTTAGTTTTCTTTCAAGTCTTCCTTACAGTGTCCGGCTCAATGTTTATGTCAGTCTATTCTGTATTTCTGCTGCTGTTTTATAGAGACCATGACCTCTCCAATTTTATTGAGGATATTGAAGATCTTTCTAAAAATGTCTTTAAATCATTTTCATATTTTTTCCCTCTTAGTCTTAGAATAATGTCCATTTCTTTTAATCTTCCGTTCTATTCTATCATCTGTTTATATTATTTTTCTTTTTACTTAACTTCAAAGAAGGTTAAATCAACCCAGATGACCATTTTTCAAATAAAAAAGTGTGTGGCTTCCCGCCTGATTCTATTTGCTGTCCTCTGTTGGCTGACTCTCAGTCGGAGGGCAGGTTGATGTATACGATTCTTAGCCCTGGCTCCACTGTTGAGCTGGCCTTCGTCTAGGGAGGCTTCAATGGACCGGAGAGAGATCATTCTCTGCTCTCAGTGCCTAGTTCTCTTGTACTGTGAAGGCATATGATAGAGGAAAACCTAGACTTGCAAGCTTGGGCTGAAACCCACGCTATTTGTATTCCCACGATAGTCCATACTCCTTTACTTGTAAAACCTATGTTTTTCATAATGCACTTTACACCGTGGGTTCCACCTACTTTCATATATTTGCAGTCTCTCTATGGATGAAGAATGATAGGAATAACTGAGTCATGTATAGTGAGTATGAACTCAAATCCTAGACTTAGACTACCTAGGTACAAATCCCAATGTGCCATTTATTAGCCATAAGACCCTGGTAAAGTTACTTAACTTTTCTTTGCCTCTGTTTCCTCAATTTTACAGTGGGGGTAATAATGAAGTACCTACTTTATCAGATTCTTGTAGATATTAATTACGTTAACATACATGAAGTGTTTGGCAGAGTGCCTGCCACATAGTAACTACTCACTAAATGTTCGCTCAGGTTTTTATCCCACAAAGCAGCACCTCTGTGATCGGGTAAATGGCCACCGTGTTTCTGGTGTGAGTGGATAGAAATGCGGGAGAGGGTAGTGAGGGAGAAATAAGAATTTTCTCACCTACTTTTAGGTGGATGGGGCTGCTCTAGTTCATGATACAAAGTATGGTAGCCATGAATGGTTTTCGTATCTCAGTTCCATCAGCCTTGTAATCAGTAAAAATCCAAAATTAATAGAGTTAGATGCTGACTACAGGTCATCTGCTGAACTTAATTTTGGGTTTTGTGGTGAGCTGTTTGGTTTTTTTTTTAACCTGCTGATCTGGCAAATTGCTCATATCCTGCCTTGTTTTAAATAACAAAGGAAAGGCAGTGGGAGCCTTAGAGAGGCCTAGCAGCCACCCTTACCCCTGTGCATGGGAGGGAAGGGAATGGGAGGGAAGAGAGTCCACCCTTAGCTTGCTCGATTTGGGAATAAGGGGCATTGACTGTATGGCCACATGGGTAAGGAGATGCAGGTGTTAACACACCTTCATAATGGGCACTGGTGCTATGTCATGATTCTACTTAAGTAAAGGGGGAGATATTCTTTGGCTGTTTAAAGGGGGTTTAGGAGAGTATCTGGCATCTAGGAAGTGCTGTAAGGGTTTTAAATCAGGTAACCCTATGAGGTAGGTATTATCATTTATTATACTCATTTTAAAGAAGGCAAATATAAGGTAATATAATTTGCCTAAGGTCACATGACTAGTAGAAGGTTTTCTACTAAGTCTAACCTCAGCAGTTTGATTCTAGATTTCCCATTCTTTTTATTTTTTTAAATATATTTTTTATTGATTAAGATATCACATATGTGTCCTTATCCCCACGTTATCCCTTACCCCCTGCCCCCGCCCCCCCCCCCCCCCGCTCATGCCCTCACCCCGCCCCCCCTCATTGTCCGTGTCCATTGGTTAGGCCTATATGCTTGCATATAAATCCTTTGGTTGATCTCTCCCCCTTACTCCCACCCTCCTCTACCTTCCCTCCAAGGCCCGACAGTCCAATCAATGCCTCTCCGTCTCTGGATCAGTCCTTGTTCATCAGTTTATGTTGTTCATTATATTCCACAAATGAGTGAGATCATGTGGTATTTATCCTTCTCTGACTGGCTTATTTCACTTAGCATAATGCTCTTCTGTTACATCCATGCTGTGGCAAATGGTAAGAATTCCTTCTTTTTTACAGCAGCATAGTATTCCATTGTGTAGATATACCACAGTTTTCTAATCCATTCATCTGTTGATGGGCACTTAGGCTGTTTCCAGATCTTAGCTATGGTGAATTGTGCTGCTATGAACATAGGGATGCATATATCCTTTCTCATTGGTGTTTCTGGTTTCTTGGGATATATTCCTAGAAGTGGGATCACTAGGTCAAATGGGAGTTCCACTTTTAACTTTTTGAGGAAACTCCATACTGTCTTCCATAGTGGCTGCACCAGTCTACATTCCCACCAGCAGTGCATGAGTGTTCCTTTTCCTCCACATCCTCTCCAGCACTAGTCGTTTGTTGATTTGTTGATGATAGCCATTCTGACAGGTGTGAGATGGCACCTCATTGTTGTTTTGATTTGTATCTCTTGGATAATTAGTGACTTTGAGCATGTTTTCATATGTCTCTTGGCTTTCTGAATGTCCTCTTTTGAAAAGTGTCTACTTAGGTCCTTTGCCCATTTTTTGATTGGATTGTTTATCTTCCTTTTGTTAAGTTGTAAGAGTTTCCTATAAATGTTGGAGATTAAACCCTTATCAGAGATAACATTGGCAAATATGTTCTCCCATGCAGTGGGGGTTCTTGTTGTTTTGTTGGTGGTTTCTTTTGCTGTACAAAAGCTTTTTATTTTGATGTAGTCCCATTTGTTTATTTTCTCTTTAGTTTCCAATGCCCTAGGAACTGTATCAGTAAAGAAATTGCTTAAGCATATGTCTGAGATTTTGTTGCCTTTGGATTCCTCTAGTATTTTTATGGTTTCTTGTCTTACATTTCAGTCCTTTATCCATTTTGAGTTTATTTTTGTGTATGGTGTAAGTTGGTGGTCTAGTTTCATTTTTTTGCATGTATCTGTCCAATTTTCCCAACACCATTTATTAAAGAGACTGTCTTGATTCCATTGTATGTTCTTGCCTCCTTTGTCAAATATTAATTGAACATATTGGTTCGGGTCAATTTCGGGGTTCTCTGTTCTATTCCATTGATCTATATGTCTGTTCTTGTGCCAGTACCAGGCAGTTTTGAGAACAGTGGCTTTATAATATAGCTTGATATCTGGTATTGAGATCCCTCCTACTTCGTTCTTCTTTCTCAGTATTACTGCAGCTATTCGGGGTCTTTTTTTTATTCCAGATGAATTTTTGGAGAGTTTGTTCTAGGTCTGTGAAATATGCCGTTGGTATGTTAATGGGTAGTGCGTTGAATTTATAGATTGCTTTGGGTAGTATAGACATTTTAATGATGTTGATTCTACCAATCCATGAACATGGTATGTTCTTCCATCTGTTTATGTCTTCTTCTATCTCTTTTTTCAACGTCCTGTAGTTTTCTGAGTAGAGGTCTTTTACCTCTTTAGTTAAGTTTATTCCTAGATATCTTAATTTTTTTTTGTGCAATGGTAAATGGGATTGTTTTTTTAATCTCGCTTTCTGTAAGTTCATTGTTGGTGTATAAAACGGCCATTGATTTCTTGGCATTAATTTTGTATCCTGCTACATTGCTGAATTCATTTATTAATCCTAGTAATTTTTTGATGGAGTCTTTAGGGTTTTCTATATACAGTATCATGTCATCTGTGAATAGGGACAATTTTACTTCTTCTTTACCAATTTGGATACCTTTTATTTCTTCTTCTTGTATGATTGCATTGGCTAGCACTTCCAGTACTATGTTCAATTGGAGTGGTGAGAGGGGACATCCCTGTCTTGTTCCTGTTCTTAAGGGAAATGGCTTTAGTTTTTGCCCATTGAGTATGATGTTGACTGTAGGTTTTTCATATAAGGCTCTTATTATGTTGAGGTATGATCCTTCTATTCCCACTTTGCTGAGCGTTTTTATGAGAAAAGGGTGTTGGACTTTGTCAAATGCCTTTTCTGCATCAACTGATATGATTATGTGATTTTTGTCTCTCAATTTGTTTATATGGTGTATCACATTTATTGATTTGTGGATATTGTACCAGCCTTGCATTCATGGAATAAATACCACTTGGTCATGGTGTATGATCTTTCTAACGTAATGCTGGATCCAGTTTGCTAGACTTTTGTTGAGGATTTTAGCATCTATGTTCATCAGGGATATTGGCCTGTAATTCTCTTTCTTTGTGGTGTCTTTATCTGGTTTTGGGATTAGGGTAATGCTGGCTTCATAGAAAAAGCTTGGAAGTGTGCTTTCCTCTTGAATTTTTTGGAATAGTCTGAGAAGGACTGGTTTTAGTTCTTCTTTGAATGTTCGGTAAAACTCCCCTGTGAAGCCATCTGGTCCAAGGCTTTTGTTTGCTGGAAGCATTTTGATTAGTTTCAATTTCATCAGTAGTTATCGGCCTATTCAGGTTTTTTGATTCTTCCTGGTTGAGTTTTGTAAGCTTGTATTTTTCTAGGAATGTGTCCGTTTCATCGAGGTTGTCCATTTTGTTGGAGTAGAGGTGTTTGTAATATTTTTTTTACAATCCTTTGTATATCAGTGGGATCAGTTGTTACTTCCCCTCTTTCATTTCTGATTTTGTTTATTTGGGTTCTCTCTCTTTGTTTCTTGGTGAGTCTGGCTAGAGGTTCATCAATCTTGTTTATCCTTTCAAAGAACCAGCTCTTGGTTTCATTGATCTTTTGTATTATTTTTTTGGTCTCTATGTCATTTATTTCTGCTCTGATCTTTATTATCTCCTTCCTTCTGGCTACAGTGGGCTTTTCTTGTTGCCCTCTTTCTAATTCTTTAAGTTGTGGGGTCAGGTAATTTATTACCATTTTTTCTTGTTTTTTTGAGGTAAGCTTGTAGAGCTATGAACTTCCCTCTCAGGACTGCTTTCGTTGTGTCCCATAGATTTTGGATTGTTGTGTTTTCATTGTCATTTGTTTCCAGGATCCTTTTTATTTATTCTTTGATCTCTTTGGTAACCCAATCATTGTTTAATAGCATGCTATTTAGCCTCCAAGTGTTTGATTTTTTCCCATTGTTTTTATTGTAGTTGATTTCTAGTTTTATGCCACTGTGATCTGAGAAGATGCTTGTTATGATTTCTAGCCTCTTGAATTTGAAGAGACTTTGCCTATGTCCTAATATATGGTCTATCTTTGAAAATGTCCCGTGTGCATTGGAGAAGAATGTATATTCTGTTGCTTTGGGTTGAAATATTCTGAAGATGTCAATTAAGTCCATCTTAACTAGTGAGTCATTTAGGATTGCTGTTTCCTTACTGATTTTTTGTTTAGAGTATTTATCTAGTGATGTCAGTGGGGTATTAAAGTCCCCTACTATGACTGTATTGCTATCAATATCTCCCTTGATATCTTCTAGAAGTTGTTTTATGTATTTGGGTGCTCCTGTATTGGGTGCATATATATTTTCCAGAGTTCTATCTTCTTGTTGGATTGCTCCCTTTAGTATTATGTAGTGGCCTTCCTTATCTCTTGTTATGGCCTTTACTTTGAGGTCTATTTTGTCAGATATAAGTATGCAACCCCAGCTTTTTTCTCATTTCCATTTGCCTGAAAAAAAATTTTCCATCCCTTCACTATCAGTCTGTGTGAATCCTTTGTTTTCAGGTGGTTCTCTTGTGGTTCTCTTGGGTCATGTTTTCTTATCCATTCAGCTACCTTATGTCTTTTGATTGGGGCATTTAATCCATTTACGTTTAATGTTATTATTGATAAGTACTTGTTTGTCATCATTTTTATTCTTAATGTTTGTGTTTCTTCTTGCCTTTCTGTTTCTTCTTTTTACAGCAGTCCCTTTAGCATTTCTTGCATTGCTGGCTTGATGGTAATAAACTCTCTTAGTCCTTTTTTGTCTCTGAAGCTCCTGATTCCACCTTCAATTTTGAATGATAGCCTTGTTGGGTATAGTATTCTGAGATTCAGTCCCTTGGTTTGCATCACTTTGTATATTTCATTCCATTCCCTTCTAGCCTGGTGTGTTTCTGTTGAGAAATCCATTGATATTCTAATGGGAGATCCCTTGTATGTAACTTTCTGTCTCTGGAAGCTTTTAAGATTCGTACTTTGTCGTTGATGTTTGCCAATTTAATTATGATGTGTCTTGGTGTTGGTCTTTTTGAGTTCATCTTGTTTGGGACACTCTGTGCTTCTTGGATTCGCATGGTTCTTTTCTTGCCAATATCGGGGAAGTTTTCTGTCATTATTTCTCTGAACAGGTTTTGTATTCCTTGCTTCCCTTCCTCTCCTTCTGGTACCCCTATTATGTGATGATGTTTCGTTTTGTGTTGTCCCAAAGCTCCCTTAGGCTCTCCTCTTGCTTTTTAATTTTTCTTTCCAGTTGCTGCTGTGTTTGTGTGTTTTTCCCTACCTTGTCGTCTAGCTCACTGATGCGGTCCTCAGCCTCTTCTAGTCTACTGTACAAGCCTTCCATTGTGTTCTTTATTGCAGCTATGTCGTTCTTCATTTCCTCTTGGTTCCTTTTCATATTGGTGACATTCTCATTCAGCTCCTTATAATTCTCATTGAGTTGTGTGTATTTGTCACTGAGTTGCGTGTATTTGTCATCCAGACGTTTGAGCATTCTTATAACCATTACTCTGAGTTCTGTCTCTGAGAAGTTACTTGCCTCGGTTTCATTTAACACATTGTTTGCGGGTAGTTTTTATCGCGCACTAACAGGTGGCGTGGGCCATTTTTGCTAATTTTTTGCACAAATGGCAACGTTCAGTAAAATTACGATAACTTTAGTTTACGTATTTATACATTACCCGCATTCTACCGCTAGTCTATAAAAAACGTATTAATACATGTCCCGCGCTCTACTACCAGTCAACGTATAAATAAAACGTATAAATACGTTTCCTGCATACAATGTGTTAACTCCCTCTCTGGTGATTCCTTTTTTTCTTTCCTTTGGGGGTTTCTTTTTTGTCTCCCCTTGTTTTGCTCTAACGTTTTAATTGTTTCTGTGTCCTAGATTTGACTGTTTGCTACCCCGGTTCTTTTGAGGAGGGTGCTGCTTGGGTGATCTCTTGGATCTCCTGAGTTTGTTAATCTAGCGTAGCTCCCTACTTAAGCTGTTTGGTTTTTCTTGATGTAGGCCTGTGAGCTGGTAATGTGCAACCGTGGTGTCCAGATGTCAGCAGCTGGGGAGGGATATGTTCTAATTTTTGCTGCCTTGTGTCCTTGGCTAAAATCGCCCGTGCCCAGCAGGGGCTCTCGGTGGTACCCAGGAGCTGTCTGTCAGGGTGGTAGGGCTCAGGAGGCCTGCACACTGGAAAGGCACTACTGTGGTGTCCAGGGTTCTGCAGCTGTAGAGTGGGAAGACTCAGTTTTTGCTGCTGTGCCTGTGGATGGATACACATGCTCCCAGTGTCAGCTCACAGGGGTACTCATGGTGCATTTGTGGGGTGGATCTCCGAGGTACGCTGAGGGGCCCTGGGGCTGAAGTTGTGCGACAGTGTCTATTGGCAGTTATTCAAGAGAGTGAATTCAGAATTTCTCCAGTGGGGCAGTGCACCACTGTCTGTATAGTATCGCATCGAGTGGGGAGCTTGCAGCGGCTCCCAGGGGCTGCCTGTGGGGTGGTGGTCTCCAGATGCTTGTTTTCTGGAAACCAGGGCTCTGGTGGTGCGCACAGAGCTCTGATGCACCCTAAGGGCCCCTGGCGTTGAATTGTGCGACAGACAGCGTCGATTGGCAGTTATTCAGGAGAGTGAATTCAGAATCTTTACTGTGGGGCAGTGCACCCCGTCTGCACAGTATCGCACTCAGCGGGAGCCTACATTGGCCTCCAGGGGCTGCCTATGGGGTGGTCGGCTCCAGAGGTTTGCACGCTGGAAATGCAAAAATGGGGCGCCCGGAGGTCTGCCGCTGGGGAGGGGGAGGTGGGGAGGTGGAGATCCCAGGGTCTGGGAGTCTGCGGGTGGGGCAGCTGGACCTTGGCTGGAGTGGCTGCTGGGTCAGCGTCCAAGGCCTGTCTGGGTGGTGGTGTTGATGAGTTCCCAGACGGCCGCTCTCCCCTTCAAGATGGCGCGGGCTCTGTGCCCGAGTCCCGAGTCCCGCAGTCCTGGGAGTGCCTGCAGTGGCAGCAGTCTCTCCCTGTCCAGGAGAGTCTCTCCCTGTCTGCCGGCCCCTGGCACTCCTGTCGGATCTAACTGTCCCTCACTCACTCACACACACACCACATGCATACACACTCCCTCCCTTCACCTTCTCACTCACTCACATCCTCTCCCTCACCTCTGTCCTGCCAGCCGCCATCTAGATTTCCCATTCTTGACCACTTGACAATCGTAATACTTGACACAGTCATTTGGGAGTCTGCCATGGGCCTCATTGAGGCCACATTGCTCATCCCCAAATGGAAAACAAATTAGGAGAGTTGATTTTGTTCCCATCAAGCAAGGTTTGCCAGATACTGTTCTCAGGTCTTAATGCTACTGTGGATAGTATCATCTTCTAAAATGAAAACACCAACTCCCCATTTCTCCCCAGGTACCATGGTATAAATGGTGTTCCCTGGAGCCAAATAAAAAGTAAATATTGCCATAAGCCCTCTGTAACAGTCCCTGAGGTATATGAGATTATATATATGTAAACATATTCATCCTTAATATATACATGGATACCCTCCTTCTTTAGGTACCATTAATATTCTGAGCACCTTACATCATTTTTTTCACTTGGATAAATTAGGAATTTAACTGAGCCTTAGCCACTCTCTCGCCCACCCATGAAGTGTAGCTGCACTGCCATGTGATGCTTATGTAGGTAAAATGTCAGCACAGGTCAGAGAGGCCTAGCTATGGAGACATCTGCTCCCTGAAGCCCTATGAGTAATAGCCTGGCCATGGAGTGAGTGGGAGAAACAGCTGCTTAGCACACGGAAACGGACTGCTGTGCAGGCAGAAGCAGGCCGCTGGAGAGAGGGAGCAGGCCAGCGACAGTGGGCTGCAGGCGGTCAGAGGCAGCATTCTAGCAAACGGCTTCTCCTGTCTGCCTCGCTCCTTCCCTAATAGGAGCAGAATCCACGCTGTGATAGGTGAGATAGCACACAGGCAGATTGTCCACCAGATGGTACAATCTTCTATTTAAGAAATATTTGAAAGGGCAACAAAATACAGCAGAAACCATCAGATAGTCCACATGGCTAATGCAAAATTAGCCAAAATGATGGTGGCAGCAGCAGTGGGGTGTTGTGGGGTGAGATGTAAGAAAGACTAAGGGGAGACACGCTCCTTGATGGCTGGCAGGGCAGATGTCAGTAGAGTTTGAGATGCTTCTCCATCATTGCACTATGGTGCTTTATGCGCTTCTAATGAACCCCAGTGTGTAAATTGTGTTTGAAAATGTCCAGGGCCAAGGGTGATAGAACAACCATGGTGATCCAGCCTGGACTGAGTCTCATGAGCCAGGGAGGTCTCTTGTGTTCTCACTTGGCTTGTCATTGCTGTTCTGTGGCTGTGGCTCTGTCGAGTGGCCTTTCATTATTCATACAAAACTCTACGCATTGCCATCAGCATCATCGTGGCTATTGTTATCTGAACTTTTATTTTGTTTCAAATGCTATGCTAAATACTCTATCTGATAATACACATTGAGTGGTTACTACATATCAAGTCAGGTTGGAATGATTTACATATATTTTCTTATTTAATCCCTATAACAAAATAAGAGGCAAATATTACTTCTGTTATTATTATTATTATTATTATTATTATTTATCATTATTATTATTATTATTATTTTACACACAGGAAAAGGAGACTCTAAAAGGTTACATGGTTATTAAGAGGGAAAATGTGTTGTCCTGGCCAGTGTGGCTCAGTTGGCTGGATGTCATTCCATGTACCAAAAGGTTGCTTGTTTGATTCCAGGTCAAGGCACATACCTGGGTTGCAGCTCAATCTCCAGTAAGGGGTGTGCAGGAGGCTGCCAATTGATGTTTTACTCTCACATTCATGTTTTTCTCTCTCTCCCTCTCCCTTCCTCTTTCTCTCAAAATCAATTTAAAAAAATACAAAAAAAAAGCAGGGAAAATTTTCTACTCCAGTGCTTTTAAATGCTATTCTCTACTGCCTTTGATATGTAAATTTTAGATTTTTGTGACCACTCTATGAAGAGGTTGTCATCATACCTAATACAGGGAGAGTTGAAGGAATTCCCTAGGGTCACATGTCTAAGACTCAAGTCTGTCTTACTCCATAGGTGGTGACTGGTCACCACACTAGACTATCTCCTCTCTACCTGCTTCTCTAGCTGCCTCTCTTATCCTGACTAGCTTCCTCAGTTTCCATGCCTGAGACATCAGGGATGTGTTAACTTTATATTTAGTTCCTCTCCAAGACTGACTTACTCCCCCTTCTTGTTCCTTCCTTACCTATCCCTATCCCTATCAGTCAGTCCAAAAGAGGTGTCTTGTTGCTCACAGTATTATTACAATGTTTGCCACATGGTGCGCTTGCCTTGCATTGTGTCATGAGTTCTGGGCATGAGCCTTGGAGACACACACTGCCAGCCTACATTCTAGACGTAGGTGATAACAGTATGGCTTCTCTATGAACTGGCCCCTAAAACTGCAAAAGAAGAGATACCTATGTGTACTTGCATTCAGCTCAGTGTTAAAATATAAAACTGGCTATGTTTCCCACAGATGTATGAAATCACAAGTAGAGACAATTGTCATCATTTTTATAATGGGTTCAAAGGAGAGAGCTGCTGTCTTTAGGGGCAATCCATCTACCTGATGAACTTCTCTTTGGCCATCGTGGAGGGAATGTTGAGCACTTGGAAGTTCAATTCTTGGAATGAAGTGAGGCTTCATTGTTCGCAGCGGATGTCTGTCTGGGAATTACAACAAACAATAGGAAAGAAATGGGGTTGACTAACCCATTGACATTATATGACAAGAGCAGAAAGAAATGAAAACCGAACAGACCCCTGTGCTTTCCATCCCCCTGAGGGCTCTGTCTGTTCTCAGGCCTGGGCCTCTTTCTGCTTTCCCCTCTGGAGGGTTCCAGTATCAAGCGTCTCTGTGTTAATTAACTCAGCATGTGGCACATAAGGGCCTGACAGCAGACAGCTAATGTTTTGGATATGCACACAGTTTAAGGATTAGCTCAGTTCCAAAGGACAACTTAACGTTGCCACAGTACAGTTGACACTTGGTGATCCGAGGCAAATTTCGGGTTCTGGGTAATCTTCCTTCTGCCACCATCATGCATGTGAGCCTCCACTCCTCACTCACAGCTCTTAGATGTTCAGATAAAACAAAATATTTTGATTCAACCTAGATAAAATCAGGAAGACACATCTTGAAATTGCCAATAAAAACCACCACCACCAACAAAAAGCCCCCACAATACATTGGGTTATCTTTGCCAATGCTTGCTCTTTCCCACTATGAGAATTTTATAAAATAAATTTTAAAATATATAATACTAGTATATAAAATAAATGTAGAAGGCAGTTTCACATGTAAGGTAGCCCCCCAAAGCCAAATTCTTTTTTTTTTTTTTTTTATAAATTTGGTCACTTTTTTTTTAATATATATATTTTATTGATTTTTTACAGAGAGGAAGGAAGAGGGATAGAGAGTTAGAAACATCGATGAGAGTGAAACATTGACCAGCTGCCTCCTGCACACCCCCCACTGGGGATGTGCCTGCAACCAAGGCACACGCCCTTGACCGGAATCAAACCTGGGACCTTTCAGTCCGCAGGCCGATGCTCTATCCACTGAGCCAAACCGGTTACGGCTCCAAATTCTTTAGGATAGGTGTATGGTGAGAAACCATTGTGCTAAGGAAAGTCTTCGGCCTGATTTCCAGCATTTTTTAGTATTGAGCAATGTCAAGTTTGCAAAATGGCAGCCCACAGGCCACATCTGGCCCTTTGACATGCTTAATTTCATTTTGTGTAGTGCTCTTAAAAAGTTATAATTGAAAATGTGAGAAGCTTTTTTTTTTTTTTTTAAATTTGCATTCCTGGGTTTTCTTGCTCAAGATATGGGTTTGTTTCTTCATGGCAAAAATGGACAGGAGCCAAGCAGCAACTATCCCTCCATTGGAGGGGGATGGGGCACACGCAATATGGTGCTGATGTCAATCTAAGCACGCAATGTTTGAAATGCTGATTCCTGCACCTCAAATTTTGCTCCCTCACTCGTCTGTCAATCCTGTTTGTCAAATCTCTCCCTTAGTTCTTAATAGTTTCCTGTTTATTTTGCTCAAGATAGGCTGTGGAATAGGACAAACTGGGTGGAGTTGGGCAGGGTCTGTCTTAGACTCATTTTTTATTTAGCATTTACAAAGTGGAGTTTTCATTAATATTGACCAATTGCCCAGAAATCACCCAGTGAGCTCCTTTTAAAAAATCAAAGCAAATACATAAATATAAAATATGTGGAAAGGCTGACAAATTTAGCCATTCGGCACAGCATTTAAAAATGGATATAGCAACATTTTTAATGTACTCTTTCAAATGTCATGACAGCTGTCCAAATTTGTAATTTTAAAATATATTTTATGTTATCACATACATTTGCTATACACTCTATCAAATATATGACTAATATGTGAAAACAAATATGTTTGCCACCCAGCTGACTCATGTTCCTTGGGATGCTGGAGACTCTTTGAAGGATCAACAAAAGCCCCTTGTGGCTGGAAAGAGGGGCCTCAAAGCCAGCAATTTTTTTTTTCTCCAGGGGATTTGTTCATGGATCAGCTTCTGCTTCCCTTCGGAATGGAAAGCACATACCACACAGTGCCACAGAATCATTGGGGTTCAAATGAAAAAAGACATGCCTTATCCTAAAGACCTGGGAGTGGTTCTTTAAATCGTTCATTCATACACGCATTCATTCACTCATTCATCTATTCAGTCACTCCATGAGTATTATGGAACACCTACCCTGTGATACTTATTATTATGTTAGATGTGTAGGGGTACATATGTGAACAAAATTTTCTGATTTTTAAGGAGCTGTATTCATTATCTAGGGCTGCCATAACAAAGTACCACAGATTGGTTGACTTTAACAATGGAAATTTATTGTCTCGCAATGTTGGAGACTGGAATTTGGATATTAAGGTATCGGCTGGGTTGGCTCCTTCTGAGGACTGTGAGGGAAGGATCTGTTCCAGGCCCCTCTCCTTGCCTTGTAGATGGCCATATCCTCTCTGTGCCCCATCGTCATCTTCCCTCTGTGTGTGTCTGTGTCCAAATTCCCTCATCCTATAAGCACACCAGTCATATTGGATTAGGACCCACCTTAATGACCTCACTTTACCTTAATCACCCGTGTGAAGGCCCTATCTCCAAATATTCTGAGGTACCAGGAGTTAGCCTTCAACATGAATTTCTTGCAGGGATGGGGGGCATAGGAGTTTGTAAGATAGCTGTTTCTGTACTATAAGTTTGAATCCTTCTATTCTGCTCATTGGTCCTGCTGCCTTTACTAGCAAAGGGGCCTCTCTTTGACTTCTGCTAATGGCAACTTCATTTATTCCTAAACTATGCTGGCTTAGATCATTTCAGACACTAGTAAGGTGACAATAAACTAAGCTTGACCCCAAATTTCAGTAAATGGACATGAAATGTAGATACAAATAAAAGGGTCCAGATTTGGGGTATAGCTGTGTGTACCAGTTTGTGGTCAGGAGTGGGAATAAAAGGTTTCCATGGTGTTTTCTAGTAAAATAGGATGCCATGAGATGTGGGTGAATGGAGAAGTACAAGCCAGTCAGGATAAGCCAAAGGAAAGTTCTAGAAAATTGAAATATGGGTAATATAAAGGCAGTCACATGACCCATATAACTAACTCTTCTCATGTATGGGCAAAGGGGGAAAGAACCAAAGAAGAGAGAGGGAGATCTGGGACTAAGAGGAGGAGTTTGGGGGAATGTGCGACAAAGTACAGGTGGATGATATCCTGTTGACAGGACTTGGCTGATATCCTCAGACAAGCTCATGCTGGAGCGAGGAAGAGAGCTTTGTGGGCCAGGCTCTGTGAGGTGCAGGCATCGTCTCCCTTGTACCCTTTTCCAAAACCTTTTCCTCTCTTAGCTTTTCTCTTCACCATCTTCCCTGCTTCACTTTGCTGGTGCCTCAGTGGACACAGGGTAAATGAGAGCTGAGAAAAACCTTTATCTCTCTCAACAGCATATGGAACTCCCATAGGTTGAAATACATTCAAATGCCAAGGAATTACTGGTAGGCACTGGGGTTTGTAGGTTTGTGTATGTGTTCCCCTGTAGCATACTCTCAAGTCACACCATGGATGAAGCCATTGCAACTTCATTTAGGTGGAGGGCTGGCTCTGCGCCCTGCTCTCTAGCAGCATTTCTCAAACGTTAATCACTGGGATGTTGTTAAAACGCGATTCTGATTCAGAGCATCTTGGGTGAGCCCAGGCTGGTCCACTTACATCTTGAGTAGCAAGAGTCTATGGGTTGATGGAGTCCAAGGAATCTCGAGGAAATCCTTGTTCTGTCATTCAAGAACTTGGGGCTCAGTGGGGTTCCCAGGTTAAGAAGGAAGATACACCTCCTGGCTACTGTCATCACCTGAACTTTCACTAGCTCCTGTATTCATTAGTAAGGGTTAGAGGGAAAAGAAAAAGAACAATAACATTCTTAATTGGATGCCTGAAAGAGATACTGCATTTCTACTGATTAAGGCAATTAAAGGTGCAGACACTGCTGCTCAAAAGCTGACATCTTCAGGTGTCTCATAACCGAAATTAATACCACTGCTGGCTGTGCCACAGAGTCATGCTGTAAAGTAAATTAATTACTGCAACCAAACTAATAATAACAGTGTAGGCAGAGCGGTAGCAATCTTGTGGCTTGCCATTGGAGGCTGAGCAGGACTTTTGCCTCTCTGCTACCCATGAGCGCAACCCAGCACTTGCTGACTGTAACATTTCTATTGTATGGTTTATGCTAAATATGCATATCTTAATTGCATTAGTCAAAATAATTAGCTAATATATTTTTGCATAATGACGAGGTAAGCAAATATCACCATAGCTCAGTGGTTCTTGCATGAGTAAATTTGGAAAATTAATAGACTCCCAATTTCCTAATTATCTGTCTTTTATTCCATGCTCAAACAAAGAAATGCTACTGCACACTCCTGGGCATCGTGTAATTTAGTTTGCACCTTGACAATTTTAAAGCACCTGTGTTTGTTTTTGCCCCCTTTTGCAGGAAAGTGATAGAAAGAAAAATACAGCTTCTTCCTTTTGCCACCCTTAAATTGAAATGTAAAGGAAGCAGCAAATCAGTTCATTTTAATTCCTATATGTGAGGCCTTAATTACAAGGCATTTGTAACGCATTAAAAAGTTGTTATAAAGTTGAAACAATGGTCAAAATTCTTTCCATCGTGACGGTGCACAGCAGGTGTCTGAGTTCTACACACATGGCGACATTTCTTCCTCCTGCCCTTCCTCTGGAATAGAGCCGTCTTCTCCTTTGCATCTCTCATGGCTTCCCAGGTTAGCTTAGCTGTTTCCCATTCCTTCAACCTGCATGGCATTGGACTCTTTCTTCCCACTAAACAGTCTCCACTGAGGACAGTGTGGCTGCTGAAGAGGAAATCTCACTGTTTTCATTAAAATGCTGGGTGGACCACAGCTGGATCCCTTTGGGTCCTATGTAATACCTTTGGGCTTGTGATTATGAACCAGGCTAATATGCTGATGCCCTCCGGAGCATCGCGATTTAACAGAACCTGGCCACTGCTGCCGAAGGTGTCAGCTCTTCCTCACTTCTCATGAGAAAGCATATCCTTAGCATGCTAATCTAATGCACAAAGAAAACGGGAATCTGCCCAAGAGGACATTTGAGCAATATGCTAATATCAGCTAAAGAGCTTAAAAGCACTCTTGTCTCGTGTCTTCTGATGGCAGGTTTCAGGCCACCACTTAAGAGGAAGAGTGTGCTGGGGCCTGAAGCCCAACGCATCTGGAGGAAACCCTCATGCCAAGCGCCAAGCCACCAGTCTAACAAGAGGCAAGTCATTTAGGGGAGAAAGCAGCTGGGTGAGGATTTCCCTTAAGTTTCCAATGAGTCTTTTAGATTTCAAGTGGCTTATGGGAAAGCCATCTGCGACCTGATAAGAAAGGAAATCTGCATTGATGTCACTTGGCCTCTAAATAAGCTCTGATTGGATCAGTTCTCCCAGCAGGTGCAGTACTTGTCAGGATTCCAGCCCCGAGACCACTTGGGCTGCCTGTCAGCACACCCTGTCTAGGTGTCTGGAGCAGGTAGCAGCTGCGGGCTGTAACATCCTCAGGTATTGTATTCACTTCCATGCCCACCTGCCAATCACCAGGAACTATAAAAGGGAATGTATGTAAAATTTGTTTTAATTTGTACATTTGAGTATAACAGGCTTTAATTAAGATGAGGAAAGAGATGAAGACATGCTAAATGGTGTGTGGGAGACCATGACGACATAACATCCAATTTAATGGCTGGTACAAGAAGAATCAACTTGAAAGCTAAACTTGAAGTATGCTCGTTGGCCGGTTGGGAAGGGAAAGCTGTTCATTGTCAACCATGCACCAAATTACCATAAGGGCAGCTGAACATAGGAGGCAAAAGGAGAGAGAGAGAGAGCGAGGAATGAAGGCTCAGAAGAAAAACTGTTGAAGGAAGAGAAATAAAGGACACACATGTATATTCTGAGAAAAAAGAAATCAATTCTCATGATGATAATGTAATGAGAGAAAAGTAATTAGAAGTTAGACCACAGAGTGGATCAAAGCTGAAATTGCCAGTGCATGGATGAAAAAAAGCGGGGGGGGGGGGGGCGAGGGGATGGAGGACCTGAGGAATAAAGGAAGTAGCTGTCTAATCCTCGTGTTATACACTCAGCTTCCTGTTGCCTCTGGTCAAGGAGAGGGCATGCCTGTATCTGAGCTATGGAGAGCCTCTTATCTGGGCTAGAGGTTGAGGGCAAAAGACATAGGACCTTGGTTATGCTTATATGCATGACTAAGCATAACCAATGGACACAGACAAGGCGGGGGGGAGTGAAGGCTGGGGCTGGGGAGGTGGGGGCAGGCTGGGAAAGGACAATGCAGGGGAGGGGACAAATGTAATACTTTCAACAATAAAGTTAAAAAAAAAGAAATAGAACCTATTTCCCATTTTTTTCTTAGTTTCCCAGAGTCTTTAGGTGAGGCAACATCTTACATAATACTCAGGTACTTTACCCCCACCCCAGAACCCACCCCTGTAGGAATAAGAAAATGTCCCATATGAAGGGAGGGTTACAGAGTAGGAGAGGAAGGTGCAGCAGAAGATCAGGTTAGAGGGGGACCAAGGGCCAGGCCACACTTGACTTTTTCACATTATCTGAGGAGTTTGAACTGAATTCCGAGGATAGTTGATAGCCAGGAAAGGACTGAAAGCAGCAGGAAGCATATGGTCAGCAAATCAATTGGAATAAGCCACCAGTTATGAATAGCTAACCTTCATGTGGGAGGTGGAAGAATGTGAAAGGCATATTTTTTGCCTGCAAAGAGCTGATATTCTTGAGTTATGTGAATAACTGACAATTTTTTAAACCCCAAATAATAGATTAATAATAGAGAAGCCACATCTCAGAAGAAGTAGGACATGATTGACATGCAGAGTCCAGCTACTCAAAGTGTGGTCCATGGGTCGGCGGCATTGGCATCATCTGGGAACTGGTTAGAATGCAGGTGCTCAGGCCTCACCTCATACTGACCTGAATCAGAATTTGAAAAATAGGATCTTCAGGTGATCTACCCAAAGTCCTGGTTAAGAAGACATGCAGCCCTAACCGGTTTGGCTCAGTGGATAGAGCGTCGGCCTGTGGACTGGGGGAGTCCCAGGTTCGATTCTGGTCAAGGGCATGTACCTTGGTTGTGGGCACATCCCCAGTGGGAAGGGTGCAGGAGGCACCTGATCGATGTTTCTAACTCTCTATTCCTCTCCCTTCCTCTCTGTAAAAAAATCAATAATATATATATATTTTTTAAAAAAGACATGCAAAAATAGTAAGTGAAAAGCCTTCAGTGTAAAGCAAAGAGTTTATGAAGGAATAGTAACATTTTATTCCTAGGGATTGGTTTCATTGTCTGTGATGATTCTGGTACTTTGGGGCATTTATAGAGGCACAGCATGGGTCCCCTGTAAGTGTGGAGCAGATAAAACGGCCGATTCTCCAGGCACTGTCCCTGTAGGAATTTAAGATCTTGGGTGTGGGAAGGAGAACCCTGGATTTCCTGAGCAGTGGGGAGTTGTATTAAAATTTGGATAGGCTTGTTCTTGCACAACTGGGTTGGAGAAATGGTTTCTATTCGCTGCATTAGTTGAACTCAGTCAGCTTTGGGAAAGGTGGAATGATAGGAAATGAGGGAGATGAAATTCCTTAGGCACAGTTCCACATTGCACATTCTGCTCAAATGATTTTTACAAAAATACAAGTTAACTAGAATCTTTAACTGGATCACCCACCATGGGCATGGCTGCATTGAAATGTTGGGTTCTCCCACCTTCCCCACCTTTTCCTTCTCTACCCAGTGACTTTGCTCAAAGCATTTCCTCTATTTATTACCTCCTTCTGCATATCCTTTGGTAAAATCCAATCCCTATCATTGTATCTTGGGCATAATAGAGGCTTAATAAATACAAATTTAATGAAATAAAAAGAATACATGAACATATGAATGAATGAAGGAGGAATGAATGAAATCAGATTAGAGGTGACCTGGAGTGCCAGGCAAGGGTCATTGGTACTCACTGTGCAGTTGTTGGGAGGAAAGTGCAGTTGCAGGGTGTGAGATGCATGGATTTAGCTCACATGTTAAAAGGCAAAACTAGAAAAAAGAAAACATGCACAGAGAAAAAGGAAATTCAGTAAGAAACACAGCAACAAAAATCTGAGAACTCATTTGTCATAAAAATGTCTCATCTCTGCATCTGGAGATTTGGGCAGCTATAGGTGACAGGAGTGTGACAGGCTTTCTCTTTTGGCAGGCTCTCCAGTACCCCAGCCAATGACAGAAGTCACTGAGGGTGGCCTTCCACTGAAGATTACCTGGGTGCATTTTTAGATTGCTGTACATTCCTCTATTATTTCCAAGATTATTTTCACTTAGGTTATCAGACGTATGCAATGTGGCCAAAGGAGGTGCCATGGGATGAAATGCTAACCAAAGGTGTGCCCTGGCTCCCAGGCCAGCTCCCGTGGGACACTTGCTCCTGTGCAGAGCCTTCCTGTTGCTTCTGCTTCTTTTGTTCATCGGTGTTGCAGAGATCTTGGGATGGTCACTGTATACATTTAGCAGACTTCACATTGCCCTGGGTTGACTTTGAGCTGGCCTTCAAAGTATTTATTACAATAAAATTATTAGAGCAAGGAATAAAGTCAGGGTCTTTCATTTTTTATTCTAAATGTTGGGAAACATGCTATGAATCTGACAAAAGGTCCTGCCTGTGGGACTCTTGGAGAGCTCTCCAGACAGCGTTCCTAATACAGGACCTCCGTTCCCATGGCACTGGATATGGGATTCTTCATTCAGGTCCCAGTGTTTGCAGAATGTGATGCAGGGCTGTTAAGCAGCTGCTGTGTTTAACCACAGATGTGGGTGCATTTTATGGATGGGATTCCTGTGTGTTATGTGCATGTGTGTGCGCCAATAAACAAACATGTATATATTTAAAACCAATATTGACACAGTGTTAAGACTGCAATCTTCGCAGTTAAATCAGGAAATTCCTAAGTTACATTTCCTATGACAGTATTATTTTCATCCCTTGCACATCCTGTGTTTCACACCACAGCCATTTAACTCTGAAAACACCTGGGAATGGAGCCCCCCAAGCCTACGCTGGACAAAGTCAAGTCCTTTCAGGAATTATCTGCATTCCGAGGTGTTTTAATTATGCATTTTAGTTCCATGTTAAAAGTCAAAGTTTGATTTAGAAAGGTGGGAGAGAAACAAAAGAATCAAGAAAGATGTTTTCATTTATGAGTCAAAAACATGATGTGTCTCGTTTTATTCTCTGGTTAATAATCTTTATCCAAATGGGAGCTGAAACAGCAGAGGAAATGTTCCTCCTGTTCAGCTCAACTCTTATTGTTTCAACCTTCTACACTCAAAACTAGGAAACCATTTTTCTTCAGAATTGGCTTCCATTCCCTTCCTTAATGAGGACTACAATCTTGCCAAATTTGAAGTTCACAGCTTCAGTCATTTTTGAATTGCAGAAGCACAGATAAAACATTTTGATATTTTTTTATGATGGAAAATGTGCAATTTTCCCTACCTAGGTGTATGGTTATCGTCTCCAATAGAGCACATCTAAGTTTAGACTTGAATGAGTTCCATGGTGTCGAAAGTGCCGGATAAGTTAACAGAAGTGGTTTTTGTTTCATTATTGTGTGTTGTCTTCTGGATACCCTTCCATTGGGTTTCCTTTTATGGCTGTTTTCTGGTTGGAGTGCCTTGTCAACAGGTGTTGATGGCTCGGCAAGGTCTGGGACTTAGTTATCTGACTCTGAACTTGGTGCCCCCCACGTTTTCACTTTTAATCTTGCTGCTTATTAGGTTTCTGCCTTCTTTTATCCTGCTTCCAAAATCTTCTGAGAGTTGCCAGATAACAAGAGACAAATTGTGCAAATTAAATGTCAGGAAGTGGTGCATTAGTAAGTGAGCTTTGTGCCATCAATGGTACAGCCGACTCCCTCCTCTCTAAGCCAAATACTTCTTCAAATTGAAATAGGCTTCATGAATTTCTTTTTTTTTTTTAAGTTAAAGTATGACAGCTGCTTATTTTTATTTTTGTTCATCTGGTGAAACCAGAAGGGGCCCAAAGAAGTCATTAATGTCCACTGTGTGGGGGCTCTAGGAAATGCGTTGAGGGGAGAATGCATGAACAGTATTGTTCACCATATGTAGACTAGAAACATCCTTATGTCAGGGTCCATGGGTAAGAGAGGGAGTGTGTTATAATTAACTGTATAGTACATATGGTGGGCTAGAAAGTTTACTCCTTGGAGTCTAGTTTAGTTATAAAATCAAACAAACAATGAAAACAGAGTCAATTAACAATGGCCTATCAAACATTGTCATGAAGTGCCCGTGACCATGTGGAAGCCCCTAGGGTCAGGAAGCATGGGCATGTCCTGTTATTGGATCCCCACTTTTCTGGACACACTGTATCAGATGAAGTTAACAGAACCAGTTCCCAAGAGGGAGGGAGAGAGAGAGAAAAAAAGAGGGGGGGTAGGGGGAGAGCTTTATCTGTCACTAAACTTCCTCACTGTGGCTTCATAAAGGACTATAAAGTCTGTGAGTCCTTCCCTTGGGGCCCATGTTACAATGGTCATCTGAGGGTCATCTGTCAATATTGCACTTCATCCAACTATAGGATCATCAGGACCTGGGTTAGAACTCCATCATCTGCTTCCTGTGACTCCATTTTCAAGGACCGGGCAGCTATGAGCCTTGCTGACTGACTCTGCTGGAAAAATTGCTCTGACTGGTAGCTTATGTTATATAGGACAGTGAATATTTTAAACCTGATTAATCTGACCTTCTTCAAATCTGGACAAGCCTCCATGTTTCTATGTGTTAGGTAGATCTGCTATGACTCTTGGTCTTGATAGGGTGGCCTATGTAGTAGGTGTCCAGTGGAACCTATTGGTGCAGTCTCCTTGATTACCTCTTCTGGGTGCTTCAGGAATGCCCCTTGTATGGGTTATGTGGGCCCTCCTGATGTAATTGAGTCTTGATTACTATTGGTTTGTTCGTGTGTGGGGTTGAACCTCAACCTGTCAGACTGTGGAGATTGACCCTGACCTCAGTGTATGAGCTGCTGTGCAAGTGCTGACCATATGAAGCAGGTTTTACCTCGGCAGGGTTTGGTACCTGCCAAGATCTCCCTTTGGATATGCCACTTGTGAAGTATATCCAAATTGGATCCTGCTCGGATGTTGTCAGAAGCTGGCCAATGTGTGTGTTGGTTCTGGGGCCTCTTGGGAGGGACTCTGGTGTAGGCCAATGTCATATGCTGCCTGTGACTGGCCCTGGACAACGTGTTTGGAGCAGTCTTAATGTGGCTTCTTCTGTAAATCCTTGGTCAGAGGACCTTATATTCAATTAGTCTTCAGCTGTTTACTCACATTGATTGTTCCATGTTTTAGTCATAATTCCAGACCATCCTCATCTTTCTTTACTCTAGCCATCTTGCACACTAGTTGTTCACCCCTACTGATGTTTTCAGTGCCCAAAGGTTCTTGAAAGCCTTCCTTGCCTCACTCTCCCCCTGCCCCCATCATCTTTCTCCTTCCCACCCTCATCTTTTGAATTTGGTTATGTGTCTCTGCTATGTTGTTATATAGTCTTGAGTAGTTCAGTGCAGTTCTCTTGTAAGATGTACCATAGTTCTTTGTTTGGTTTTCTGCCTTTCCAGCTAGACAGTAATCTCTGTGAGCTTAGGGACCACCAGGCCTGTCTCCATCCTCTTTGGGGCCCTTGATCCAGCACAATGCTTGGCACATGGTGGGCAGTCACTGAACATTTGTTAAGTGTTTGAATGAATCGTTTTTATTACAAATATTAAGATTTCTCTATCTTTGGAGCACGTATTTACTCAGTTATTGCCAAATTGGGACTAGCAATGTCCTTCTGATCTTTTTGCTTGTTTTTAAATTTCAATTTAAAAATTGAATTTCTGGGCCACTTTTACCCAGTTCCCCTTTCCCCCTTTCCATCTATGATGGATGTATAAAGTAGGAAGGTTTTCCAGGTGAAGAAAATCCAGGGAAAATTAGACAGAAGACTGGCTAATGACCAGAGTGGATTTAACCCATATCTGAAGTCTCACTTGCAGTAACTGATGAGGGTGATACTTCTGGAGTGTATGAACCAGCTGGTATTAGCGAAAGTGTGAAGATCTGCTGAGGGAGGAGGGGGAAGAGAAGGTTTGTGGGTGTGTTTCAAAGTCTGTTGGATGCAACTGGTTTAATTTCCTTTGTTCATCTGCTTTCGTGTGTGTCTGCAGTTATGTGAGAGGGTCGTTTTCTCCCTCCTCTAACACATTTGGTGAAGTCTGCTGGTACTGTGTCACTCATTAAGCTGTCAGCAGTATTAAATGTTGTACATTCCATTTACATCAGGAAATTCTCTCTAAAGGACAATGCAAGATACAGAGTCTGGCTCTATCTGGGGCTCAGACTTGAGAGAGACAGAGGGAGAAGTAGAGAGAAAGAGGGGAAAAACATGGGAAAAGAGAGACAGAAATAAGAAGGAGTCAGAGAGAGGGGAGGGGAATGAACTGCACACTGAGGGAGGGAAAATTGAGGGTGGGAGGGAGGGAGAGAGAGAGAGAGAGAGAGAGAGAGAGAGAGAGAGAGAGAGAGAGATGCACTGAGAATTGGAGAGAATGAGAATGTGGGAAGGAGAGAATCAAAGAAGGGGAGACGGGAAAGGATAGGATGAGGAGAGGACAGGAAAGGAAGAAAAAGAAAAGGGAAGAGGAGAGGAGGAGAAAGACTATTCCCCAAAGATGCAGTCTTAGTTATTTAAGCCCGCGTGGTATTCTGATGTCAGGGATCGCTACGTATGCATAAGACCTTACCAGCAAACCAAATGCAGGAAGAATTGAGGAGGAAGAGACCGTGGCACTGACTCACAGCTCCTCTGAGCAATTGCTATATGCATTGAGGCAAGAAGGCAAGTGAAAAAGTGATTTACAAAACCCTCTGAAAAAGTTTACATGCAAGTCCATCTTTTTTGTGTGTGTGTGTGTCGGGGGGAGGGGGGTGTTTTTTTGGTGTGTTTTTTTTTTTGCAACAATTTCTGTGCTGACAAATTCTCTTTTAAAGAACTTTCTGTGTTATGTCTGGCTCCTCAAGGCATTGTTCAGACACAAGTTGGGGGTATGTTCTAGTCAAGGCAGTTTGGGTCACAGGAGAGAGAAACCCACTTAAAAGGGAACCCAGTAATAAGAATGATATTAGTACTAATTGTGCTGCTGGTATTAGACAGAGCTACCCCTTGTTGGGCTCTTGCTATGGGCCAGGAACAGTGTGAAGCCCTTTAAATGTATTGTTTAATTTTATCCTCAGAGTAGCCCTCTGAGGTAAATATATTTGACAGCTGAGGAACATTAATGAATGGGTTACAGCTGTGGGAAACTGAGGCTCAACCCTGAGTCCCCTGGCTGGGGCCTCAGTGACAAATTGTAGAATATACATCAGGGTTGTAGCACTGAAGTGACATGAATCTGGATTATTTTTTACCAGTTTCTGCCCCTGATTGGTTGAGGATTGGTCCTAGTGTGTTAAGGCAGCCATATTTCTGGCCTGTGGAACAGTCTGGCTGGACCTCCCACCTCCCAGGTAGAGAGGGACACAGAAAGCCATCATCACGCACTGACTACGATGACCCCTGAGAACATGGGCCTGGCGCTAATGATGACCTGTCACATTATTCAAGAATGGCATTATTTAGCTGGCCTTCTCTGTTTCCAACAGTTAAAAATATGTAGTCATTCAGCCTTGTACCAACAAATGAGCAGCTTTCTTGCCGGAGCTAACAAATTAACTTAGGTTTCTCCTACTTTGGAGCCAGCTGCTACATTTCTCTCCACTGCCTCAGTGGAAAATTGTCCTGTCAACAATATCACAACCTGATTTCTTTATCAAAGGTCATTACCAATTATTTCCCAACGAACTGATGCTTCAATAATTACCTGATTTTTATCTTTTTTAAAATGCAGGTCATTTATATTTCATTATTGTCATGTTATGGCCTATCTGCCTACGAAGAGGCATATATTGAAACGCGAAACTTTGCCTTAGCCTCCTGTGATTACCCCACGTTTTATCTACTGTTCTTGAAAAGATCATAGCTGGTTGGTTCAAGTGCTGGATAAATGGATGAACACACAGAGATACAAGCACACAGGTGCTCGGGATGCTCCCCAACACTTCGGCTGGCCTGAACGTCTCATTCTAACAGCAGACGATGATGGCCTCCACTGGAGAAGTCATAAAACACACAGCATAACCAGCTCCTGGAAGGGAGCCTGCTTGGTTATTAATCCCCATTGTGCTTCTTGCTGGATGCCCTGGAGCCGGGGTCTATTGCTGCTTCCCTAAGGGCCAGGGTGGAAGCACCTATTCCATGTTGCCCTGACCTGTATACTCTGAGTGAGAGTGTACTTCTGTCTCAGCTATGGAAGTATTTTGTGGTGGTTCTCCCATACCACTTGGCACTCACGAGTTAAGTCTTCCTAAGACTTAAGAATTTCTGGAGGCCCCAGACTGTGCCTTCCTCTTCATCTCTCCCATTCCCACAGAATTCAGTACTATGTCGGCCATGTTTAGATGTTCAGGGAATGTGAGGGTTTGAACTGAGCTGGAATCTGAGTAGGAAAATCCTCCCTGTCCCCTTCCTTTATCAGTTGCAGAATTGGAATGTGAAGTGGCTGGAGATCTAGTGGGCTTTTTAGAAACATCCCGGCACGCCTACGCTACACACTTGTCAGCTGGGCCTGAAATTTCCACTGCGCAAGGCCTTCATGTCAAAAGAATCTTTTTGTAAAAAGAAGTAAAAAAAAAAAAAAAAGAAAAGAAAAAGGAAAGAAACCAGAGAGGAGGTAGTGTTTTCATTGCTACCCATTAGTATGAGGTTGGATTATAGGAAATTGCCATTTTTAAGGTCACTAATGGTGGTAATGGCTTAGCATAAATTCATAGGTTTACGGGCATGGGAAGAATTAGGAAGTGGCCGTTGTGATATGGTAAGAGGAGAGCTAAGAACCCTGTTGAAAGGAGACCGATTCCAGTAGGGTTTATAGGAAGAGGCACCAGGAAATGATGTTAAATGGAGGAAGGAGGGTAATAAAGGTGAATGGGTCTACTGCAAAGTGAGTCGTCCAAACTCTGAATGTTGCCACCAGCCCCTCTGTCTCAGCAGGCCGGTGCTCCCAGAGGGTGGCTACGCTAGGTCATGCGAGTACACCCTGCCTTCTGTGTTGCTTTGTAGCAGCTCAAGGGCTGAAGCCAGGAAGGAGAGTGGCTCTTCTCAATTAGAGGCTGCATCTACATCCCTACTCAGCACAGATCACTTTTGGCCAAAATTAAATGCTTTCCACCCATGAATATTTGCTAGTTGACATCATAAACCCCAACCAAAATCAGACTGACAACACCTACACCTACATCCTCCAGTCACACATGGAGTACCTTAAGCAATCTTCAGGATAAAAGACCCCCAAATCTTCCATTAAAAAATGTAAAGTCTACCCCAATGAGTCGGAACCCAACTGGCCGAGGCTTCAGCTTTCTAAAACTGGTGGGCAGTAATGCTTGGGGACCTCAGGGGAACCTTTGGTCCGCGTGGCTCTTATCTATTCAGGAGCATGTTATAATGAGATCCCGCTGAGCAAAAGAAGAAGCATCAGCATTTATGTTGGGTACCAACAAGGGTGCCTCCATTTAATGAGGTGGGGCGGGGAGAAGGAAGATGTGTGAATTATATGTTTACATAGGGTAGTGGAAAAATCACACTTTTTTTTGTATTCTAGGAAGCTGCAATACCCCAAGATGGCATCTATAAACCAAGATATTTCAGTGTTTCCTCTGGTAACTTGCTCTTTCAAAAGACAATCAAGCAATTTGCAGGGACCTATCTATTCTCCCGGGAACCTACATTGACAAGTGGAACTTTTCTATTTCATTGTAACCACAAAACAGAAAACTGAGGTGTTAAGGGCCATTTGGTAATTCAGTAATGCGTCTATGGATATACATGTGTTACCTTTAAAGGCTTAGGATATTATAGCAGCAGCAGCAAAAACAAAACAAAAAGGCTTCTAGATTTAACTCTAAAACTGACTAGTGTTGAGAACTCAGATATAAATTCCTTAACCCTCGGAGCTTGGATTTTCTCACCTGTACAATGATTACATTGCCTTTGATCTCTCTGACCCATCCAATTATACTATCCTGTGATTCTGGGGTAAGTTGCTGATGCTAACCACAGAACTGTTTTCATTTCCAGAAAGACATCATTGTTTAATATATCTCTTGTCCCTTTGTGAGTGAAGGTAAATGTTGACAAGGAAAATATTGACCAAGAAATAATCAAATAACTTTTCTTCTTGGCTTCCTGTATTCCTTATTTCTTTCCTTCATTGCTCTGCAAAATGCATGGGCATGAGTAGCAGGAATGTAGGTGTCCTATACTTTAAAGCATATCTATCTTTATGTTATGAAAACAAAATATGAAAAGAGAAGGGGCAAATAAATAGGCATGGCATAATACAACAAATAAACAACAGCGGATCTTTCTGTTGGGAGAAGGGAGCCGTGGTTCCCAAAGCTTTAATAAAGACTAAGAAGAAAATATCCCCAAAGCACCCAGCTGGCATGGCTCAGTGGTTGAACGTTGACCTATGAACCAGGAGGTCACTGTTTGATTCCTGGTGGGGGCACATGCTTGGGATGTGGGCTCAGTCCCCAGTAGGAGGTGTGCAGGAGGCAGCCAATCAATGATAGTCCCTTATCATTGATGTTTCTATCTATCTCCCTTCAATAATATATATGTATATTTTTTAAATGCCCCCAAAGAAAGTTTTCCCCCTTAGAATGTCTAACTTTTTCTGTCTTTGTATTCCTTCTCTATACTCCATTGGAATTGATTCAGAGAAAGGACTGCACCCAGAGTACATAATAAACATCTCCAGGAGGGGTGGGGAGGATGGGCAGAAGCAGAAAGGAGATGAAGGAAAATCAATTGCTCGGTGCTGACAACTTCTTCTTGTAATAACAGTATTCTGTCACATTGCATTAGCAGCACTTTGCAATTGTATGTGTTTTTGCTAACAGGCTGTAAAAGTGTAATCATATGAGCACTGAATACATTGTATTAGTGGGAATGATTCAAGGGGAAGTGTGCTTTATTATACCAGGATGGTGCATAATGTGCTGCTTACTGAAGTGAGACTTATTTCAGCGAAAGAATATTTATTATTTATTTGTTTGTTTGTGGTGGCGTTGGTGTCTTCCAGGGAAAGTGGCATGTTTCTGTTGGGGGGAGCTTTTCTCCCCCCTATCTTTCTCTCTCCACTCTGCATAATGGAGCTGCATGACCTGGAAATTGGGATGAAAAAATCACTTGGGGTAACAAATTCCCAGCCATCTGAGAAAGCAATGGCTCTGCTTGGGTTTCCAAACAGCATTTGTAAAGCTAATGGGATTGTTGCTGTGAAGCATCTTCTGCAAAGAAAGTTGAAGGAACAAAAGGGGAGGAATTTCACACCTGTATGGGGATGACTGCGGATGGGACAGATATACCCCAAAAGATGTGCGGAGGAAAATGCAACCGGAATTAGAGACATGAAAAGGGGGCGCACAGGATCCCTGAGGATAGATTTCTTGGCTTTAAAGAATTTGCGGGAATTTAACTATTTTCAACTAGTGTGCAGTGCATTTGTGGCCTTTCTAGAGAGTCTTTCCTGACTACCAGCTTTGAAATCTATAACACATTGTTCAACCACTTATGGATACTGATTATGCATTGAGTTGCAGTGTGTGAGTGTGAGTGTGTGTGTGTCTGTGTGTGTGAGTGTCTGTGTGTGTGTGAGTGTGAGTGTGTGTGTGTGTGTGTGTGTGTGAGTGTCTGTGTGAGTGTGAGTGTGTGTGTGAGTGTGTGTGTGAGTGTCTGTGTGTGTGTGAGTGTGTGTGTGTGTGTGTGTGTGTGTGTGTGTGTATCAAGTGGGCATTGTCCCCAGGAGGACTTTTCCTTCCTGAACTCGTAGGCTATTTAAAAGCTGCTGTATTGGTCTTAATTATTATTTAATAGTTTCCTTTCTGGTTAATACTAATAAGCTCATCCTGGAAATAAGTCCCAGATAGATTGCACAAAAAGCCACCCTGGTTTTCTCCTTATGTGTTTCTAGTACATGCTTCATTCTCACATGAGTCCAGGTGTGGAAAATTGACAGTCTGAGGGCTGAGAAGGGGGATAAGAAGCACGGATCATGTGCCCTTCAGAAAGATAACACCCATATTATGCTGAGATTCGGTGGTGATTGCTTCCTCTTTACATGGGTTCTTTTTGGGCCCAGTGCTGCCCGAAGGCGAAGAGCCTACAGGAGCTGTTAGTGCTCAGCTCCTGGGTCCCCAGTCTGCCAGAAGGTTGTAAGCGTGTGGCGCTCTTTCATCCACTGGGAGTGGGGCTCTCAGCTGAGCCGAGGTGGAAGAGGAGCGGTGAGAGCAGGCAGGTCTGGAAAGGCCTCTGCTTAATGACCAACTAACTGACAGAGTGTCTAGAAATAAGCTAATTTTTTAATAAGCCTCTTTTGCTGCTATTATTTATGTTTCCCTATCATAGAAACAACGGCATTTTAATAATCTACAGAGCATTCAATTATAATTCAGTTATCTGATGTAAGTAATTTTAGTGGCCTTAACAAGTCTCCAGCATGAAATATCTAACTAATAAGAGATGACAGGTGGTCGTTATTCTGTGAACCTCACCATCTTTCATTAGCACTTGCTGTGATAAGTTAAATAAACCATCCTTCAATGTGGGAAACTCCCTAGGAGGCCCTCAAGGGAAATGCAGGCATTGAGTTTCATAGGACCTGACAAATGGTGACATCTCTGGCATACAGACAGGCTGCCAGAGACTGCTGATTGCTGTGACTCCGGGCGGTACCCAATTACCCAGGCAGGAAAGCTTAGGTTAGGACAAAGCAACGAAGTCCAGATCATGAATTCTGTCCTGTGTGGGCTTAGTTCTACTTTATGATTGATCCCGAAAAGTCATTCTTTTAAGTGGGTAGGATTAGTCAAGAAGCTGAGTAAGAATGGATAGATAATTTCAACTTTTTGACCACTATTGGAAAAAAAAATAGCCGGAAAGAGTGAGACACTGATAGTTGACTAGTAAAAGGCACTGATGTTTGTAAAGAAAGAATGTCATTTATGGGAGAATGTCTTTCAAGAATATGATCGGGTAATTCTTGACAAAAGGATGTTGATCAGCTCTTTTGGCAGCAAGAGCGGTGTCTGCTGATGCTTTTCTGTGTGCAGAACTACCGATCCCACATTGCCTCGACCCCACTTGGGTTCCACTCACATCATCCTTGCAAATATGTAGCCTGGTTTGTGATTGAGAGGAAAAAGTAGCCACGAGGAACTCAGGAGAGCCTCAAACATGTGTGCCGGATTAAAGGCCTAGGAGGTTACTTGGCACCTTGGAGCCTTGTCTGAGGAAGTCACACCTGGTGGAATACTTGGGTGACCTCAAAGCTTAATTATAAAGGGATATTTTCTCTAAAAGTTTATAGGAAAAGTGAAGTGAAAATAGGGCCTAAGGATCAGAAACCTGGACGTGAGATCAATATTATCCAGGCCTTGACCAAGGGAGAAAGGCTATTGAGGTCTTAGGTCTTGGCTCAGATGACCAAGCCATAGCAAGGCAGTGATGACAAGCAATGAGATCGGAGAGCTTCCCTTCTCAGATCCCATTCAGCCCTATGATTGGATGAATCTGTGATCCATTAAGTGCATTTGGAGGAAAACTTTTCATTTTTAATTAACTAAATATTTTACTAACACTGTCTAGTTATTACCCACACATTTTAATACTCCTACTTGGTCCAGCCATGATCCTAACCCTCTCACTACTGTGTTGATACCCGCACTGTTGATTCTTCTTAGAATGCCTGCTTATCTGCTGAATGCCCCACCCTTGCCCATCTTTCAAGCCACAGCACAAACTGTTTCTCTAGGTTATTTGGTTTGTACTTGTCGTCAGGGCCCTAAGTTAGGACACAATCTGTGTTCCTGTTACTTTTGTACAAGCCCTTTCCTGATTCATCTTTGCAACCCACACAGCTTCTTGCATATTTTAAATGTTACAATTTTTTTTTGAATGAATAAGTGATTTTGGGATAAAGACTCATTTGGATCTGTGAGAAGTCTGAACTTCAGAAATTTTATTTCAAATTGCAGAGATCCTGGAAATCTCTCTACTTAAATGATGGTGTTTACCTAAGCCCTTAAAATACTTATTCTCTGAAGTCGGTTAAACTTTCTCTTCCAAATCTCTTTCCTCTAAATTTGCTTCATTGACTCAACAAACACTTTCTTTACAGATACTGTAGTACATTTTAAACCAGTTTTCTCCAATTAATAACAAAATATCAAAGAGTTTGAATTAATGAGTCTTATCTCTGTCAAATACATCCTGAAGTCCTGTAGAGTTTTCCTCTTAAATTCAATTGCTCCTCACTTGCATCGCCACCATCTTTAACCCATTAAGGAATATCTCTTCCTTGGTCTTCTACCCGAGTGCCTTCATTGGCCTCCCAATAACTCATGCCACCCTGCCATTTTCTTGCAAGCCTTCAGCAACATTGCTTTTCAGTTCTTTGAACTCCTAAACAAAACAAAAGAATTCTAAAAAAATAATTAAATCAAAACAAATCATTCTCTAAAACCTCAGGGAACTCCGACCACACCTTCTACTTGTCCTTCATAACTCTTTATTTACACTTACGTCATGATTTGTGTTTCATGTCGATCTCCTCTCGAAATCATTAAGTTCAGTGAGGGCAGAGATTGCCCTCTTTGCTCACCACAGTATAGCCAGTCAAGATAATGTCTAGAAGAAGAACACTATTTATAGTGTGTATCTAGCAATTGCTCTCTCCCTGTCTTTGCGGGGATTCAGGTTGGTTTGGTAGTGAATCTTTATGTTACACAAATCTAGACGAGGATGAGACACCATTTCAGCTCACTGATTCCTAGGCTGAATGTGGCTTCTGAGGAATTTCCTTTATATTAGTATTCAAACCACTCTGAGAAGATTCCAAGATTGTGGGGAGTGACAGGAGGGTTCAGCATCCAGGATTCTGGCTGTTGTTGACAGTTTTAAGCTGCAGCCATGGGTGCCAACTGGTGCCCTGACACCCTGCCTGCTGGGAGTGCCCTGCAGAGTCAGCACCCTCTCCTCACCCTGGCCACCTGCCAGTTGGCATTCCGCAGTCCATGGGGGTCAGAGTGGCCCACCTTCCTTCTGGGTGAAAGGAAAGGGCTGCAAAAAGTCCTGGGAGCCACCCCTAGTGCCAGACATGCAAACGAAACTGGCAGAGTGGAAAGAAGCTGAGAACTAATGCAAATGTGGGTGTGTGAGACGGAGCACAGAAGGCCAGGGAAACGGTACTCTTCATTTCTGCTTGGTTGAGGTGTCGTTGCTCTTTCTGAACCCTGGGCAGAGTGGCAGGAGCAGCTGTTTAGAAATGTCTCTGTCAACCCCATCATTCGAGAGGAAGCTTGGATGAAGTTGGGAGGCCTTCTATAGTGAAAAACTGCATAGCACCCATCAACACTCTGTGAAGGCAATGGAGAGCTTATGCTTCAAGTGATCAAAAGAAGACAAGGAGAAACAGAACTGAGTAAGGACAGAGTTTGTTTAAGGCACGGTGGCAGTCACCCAGACAGTGGCTGAGGAAGGGGAGAGCTGGGGAAGACAGGAAGCCACTCTGACATCACAAACAGCAGAAATGATCCTCCACATGGGAAAAACCCAGAAAGCAGGTAGCAAGAGCCCCTTGACTATAAGATAACGTCCCATCAGTGCAGTCACATGCATTTCCATGGCTTCCACGTGACTTCCATCTCAGCTGATGATTCCTACCTAAGTAATACTGATGGAAACTCAATCCTGAGATTTCAGATTTAAAAAGTTTTTATTCAACAGGACATTGGCATCTGTGGCTTCTGGCCACCATAGTCTCTATTATTATGGTGCACTGAATAGTTTATAATATGATGATGATGATCCTGAGGATAATATTTTGTTTCTTCCATGCGGCCAGAATATGTCAAACATTGTAAACACTTAATAAACATGCATTGAAGTTTCCCAATAAAAAACTCCTCCAGTGAAATTGCTTCCTGAGTGGATCAAGAGCAGGTGTCCTCAAACTTTTTAAACAGGGGGCCAGTTCACTGTCCCTCAGACCGTTGGAGGGCCAGACTATAGTTAAAAAAAAAAAAACTATGAACAAATTCCTATGCACACTGCACATATCTTATTTTGAAGTAAAAATACAAAACGGGAACAAATACAATATTTGTATTTGCATGTGGCATGCGGGCTATTGTTTGAGGACCCCTGATCAAGAGTATCTATCCTGCCTGGCCTGTGTGGCTCAGTGGTTGAGCATCGACCTACGAACCAGGAAGTCAGGGTTCGATTCGGGTTGTGAGCTTGATCCCTATTAGGGGTCGTACAGGAGGCAGCCAATCAATGATTCCCTCTCATCATTGATGTTTCTATCTTTCTCTCTCCCTCTCCCTTCCTCTCTGAAATCAATTTAAAAAAAAAAAGAATATCTATCATGGGCTAATGGTTAGGCCGTCTCTTGGTTCTAGAGCATTGCTTTTATATTTGAAGAAATGTGGAGTTGAGTTTCCTGGAGCTGGGGACAAGGAACACAAACTTCTGATGAGGTGAATGACTGCCTCTTCCCCAGCTTCCATCATTCCCTACTTTTTCTAACATCCAGATACTTCTGATTAGAGTCAAATGAAGGTCATGCTGCCATGGTTGTGAAGGGAGAAACAAGTACCACCGACTGCTATTTAATTGACTTAAGTCAGGCCATTCATGTGGTGGGTGTTTATTGAGTGTTTTTTGGAGTTATTATGAGAATAAAATAAGGTAAAACATGTGGTATGCTTAGGAAATTGCATGGAAAATTGTAAATGTCCAATATTACCAGTTAGTAGTAGCAGAGTAGCAATTAATTACCTATTTAAAAAAGTACTACTGTAGATGCAGTAGGAGCTGTAGAAGTGTATATACAAGACATTCACAAACCCATATGAATTTTAAAATTTTGAGACATTTCAGCCTTGCCCCTTGCCCATGTTTCTGACTGATTTGGAGATATCTACAGGCCAGTTGCTAATATGGTTCTATACCCCAGAGAAGTGAGCTTCGGCCTGTTCCTACCAAAAGAATAATGTGAAGATCATGTGTGATGTGTGTGTGAAAGTGCTGCAGTGTTACTATTTTGGTAACTGTGAGGGGGCTGCACAAGCGGTAACTGCGGAGGGATGTGGGTGCTGTCCAGCTGTGTGGCCTGAGTGGAGGGTGCTGTCAGCGCCAGGAGCTCTTCAGACAACCAGAAGCTGAGGTGCAATCATTGCATGCTTCAGCCTGCTTTGACTTTTAAGCTCTTCCATTCATTGCTATTCCCTGAATAGTAGAGTCTACTATCTGATTTTGCACATAGAACAAAGATGATTGGTGTCCTCTGAGCCCAGTGAATAGTTAAGTCTTCCAGTCTCAAGTCACCTGCTTTCCCTCCAACCCAGGAAGTCTCCCATGACCCAGAAGTACCTTCAGTATCTTTGTTGAAGTTCTTTAATTACATCCTTACGATATATTTTTAAATCATGAAAACCACTCAGTACTTAATTCCATCCTCAACTATCCCTCCCCACAAAAGGGGCAGTCTATTATAAATGATGTTTTATTTAAATACCAAAGGCTTCTAAAATCAGATTCTGGAAAATCCAGTCTATGCTTAGTAATAGTCATGTATGCAGTGTCTTCAAATGAAGTGATCGCCAGCTTCATATGTAAAAGGAAGTGCTACTTGGAAAATTTGAAGAAAAAGAGATTGGAACTTGGGTTACTTGATAACTATCTATTCTTTGATGCAAAATCACATAGTAGACTCTACTATTCAGGGAATAGCAATTAATGGAGGAGCTATCACTCAATGCTCTGTAGACCTGTGCTTCAAATCTACAGAGGTATTTTTCAAGATCTAAAACTTGAACACATTCATTAATTTGGATTTTTTTTCCTATTTGATTTAGATATTTGTTCCCAGCCTGAGAAATTGCATGCCAACTTCCTGCCAGGAGCACCTTTCCACAGCTGTGGAAAAGATAGGCAAGGATTAAATCGAAGATTGAAATACCGTTTCTCCCAGTGCCAAGGCAGTCCTAGGAGGTTCCGATAATAATATCTCACATTTACAATTTAGATCTTTAGCTAGCTGAACTAGGAGTGGATCCAAGGTTTTATACCTTCCACAGGGCTGATGGCATTTAAAGACTTGGATGGCTCTTGAGTGATAACATCTATTATTCAATTAGATTAATCTGTATGATAAAGTATTGTGGGTTTTTTAAAATAACTTTATTGTTGGATCACACATAGGTGACTGGTAAATGGGCCTTGTAATAACTAGCATATATTTGTCATCTGAGTTTTGTAAGTCACAAGGTGACAATGATTCTGCCCAAGAGTTGCTGTTTTGAAAACAGAATTGTTTGGGTTTTATTGAGTAAGCAGTTAGAGTGAGCAATCTGTATGAGGTGTTTTTTTGGTTTTTTGTTTGTTTGTTTGGGGGGGGGGGTTGTTTTGTTTCTTTAATATTGCCCAGAAAGTGGGTTTCCATGATAGACAAGTGAGGAAGATCATAAGTGCAAGGATCTGAGCTGCATCTTCTGGAGGTGGACAAAGTGTACCCTCTGGAGGGGTAAGCAGCCTTAGTGTCCCCTGGGAGAGTGGAGCAGGAGAGGACGAGAGCACAGAGGAGAGAGAGTGAACCCTGCTGAGCAGGTGAAACAGTGCGGAGGGGAAGAAGGATAGCAGCTTAGTCTCTTCCATTTTTCCAGCTTTTGAGTAGGTCCAGTCTTGTGTAGCGAAGACAGCAAAACCAACTTGTTTAGAGTGTTTGTTTATGGGAGACCAGGACCACAGTCCAACTCTACTGACTTCTAGACTTGAGTGATTTCTATATACCCACCGCCTGATAGGTTGGCCTCATGGTTTAACAGAGGAAATTAGCAGGTAAATTTCCAAAATGTTCTTAAAAGGCAACAAATTTTTTTCCTAATTATATAAACCAACTCTTCCAAAACAAACTCATTCATTCATTCATTCATTCATTCAGTGTGTATTTATTGAGCATCTATCACATCACAGTCACTGCTCTGGATACTGGGAAATAGCTTTGAACATAAACAATTCAAGTCGCTACCCTTGTGGCGATGACATTCTGGTTGAAAAGCATAAATAATCAGTAAGTAGGCAAATATGTAAATGAAGTGATTTCACAAAGAAGATTTAAAAAGCAGAGTAATGGGATGAAGAGGGTGGGAAGTAGTAAATGAATATAATGGTGGGGGTGGGTGGAGAATAATTCAGGAGTTTCCATTAATAATAACCAAATGTTACCTTTTAGCAAATATCTCTCTATTATAAAGATCTAGTGGGGGAGGGGGGGGAAGCCATTCAAAGAAAACCAGTAAGCTCTGGAGATGGAAATATCAATAAAGAAACAAAAAGATATCTTTCCAGAATATTAAGTACTACTTTTCTATTATTTTAGAAAATTACTATTTTTATTATAGAAGTAGCACATTTACTGAAAGTAATTAGGCCATCTAGAAGAACATGAAGAAGAAAATAAAATTACCATGATAAAAACCACTTTTAAAATTTTGATTTTTGTCATTCAGCTTTTCTATGCATATGAAGATGTGATTTTTACATATGCTGCTTTGAAACTGACTTTTATGAATGAGCAGCATATCATGAACATCTTTCTCTACATATTGGTCAATTCAGAGTATTAAGAAAGTAATAAGTAAAAATGGTGAACTGTTTTTTAATTAATATTTATCTTTCTACTGGTGAGATTGATAATTCTTGTTGTTGTTTTTAAAAACTGACTTTTAATATTCTTTAAGATTCATGTCTTTTTTTAATTTTTAAAATTGAAGTGTTCATTTCTTCCTTACTGACTTACTTACAAGACCTCTTTATGTAACCATTTATATGAGTGCCTACCGTGTCCCAGGCACTGTTGCAGGATCTAGGGATACATTGATGAAAGGGAAGATATTGGCGCTTTTGTTTTTAAAGCAGCCTTTCCTAGTTTATTTTTTAATTTTTGTCAGTAGAATTTTTTGGAGGTCAAATGTATCCTTTATTATATGGTTTTATCTTGTAGTGTCATATTTAGAAAACCCTTCCCAACTTCAAGATTATAAAAATGAACCACCATATTTTCTTTGGTTATTCATTGAATAATTTATCATTTCTCCACAGATTTGAAAGGCTGTCTTTATCATATACTAAATTCTTAGGTAGACATAGGGCTGCTTTGGGATTTTCTGCTTGATTTCACTGATGTGTCTATGTTGGCACCAATGTAAAATTATTCTAAGTATTGTGGCTTTGTAACTCATTTGTATATTTGCTAAGGAAAATACTAACTTTGTTCTTTTTCAAAAACATTTTTGCATGCTTACTTTACCAGAATTTTATCAAGCTCAAAAAGAAATTTTATTGTATTTTCAAGAGGATTGAGTTACATTTATAGATTACTTTACAAAGAATCTGTAATTTAGGAATTCTCTTTTTTGTTGTTGTTCATCCTCACCTGATATTTTCCCATTATTGTTTAGGGGAAGTGGGAAGGGACAGGATAGAGAGACAGAAAGAGAGCATGGATGTGAGAGAGACACAGATTGGTTGCCTCCCGCACGTGCTCCTACCAGGGCTGGGGATCGAGCTTGCACTCTTGACTGGAGGTACATGTCCTTGACTGGAATCAAACCCTGAATCCTTCAGTCCGTGGGCCTATCCCCAACCCACTGAGCCAAACCAGCTAGGGCACATTAGGTATTCTAACTTTCTGTATTCAAGTATTCAACATCTATGAGCCTCAGTGAAGTTTAATAGTTTTCACTTAAAAGTTCCTACTTAGTTTTGGTTCAGTTTATTCCTAGATATTTTGTATCTTTGGTTATGATTATAAATAGGATCATGTTTTACCAATTATATATATTTTAACTGATCAACTGGTAAGTAGGGAGGCTGCTGGATTGGTTTTTGGTTCATTATTAGCCTTCTTAATATAGCTTCCTAGAGTCATAATTCAAAATACTTAGTTGTGCAGCCTGGGAACCAACCCATCAGCACAGATCCTGGGTGGGAATGTTTGTACAGATTTTCCATGCCATAGCAGCTGCAGACTCACCCAGATGTCAGTTCTAATACTTTTTCAGATAAATCTCCTTTTTCCAATGTCTTTGTAGGTAAGCAACTGTAACATTCGTAATTCCTGGCTCTTTTTCTTCCTCCTTTACAACATTTTGTTTTCATATTTAATTGCATTAACTAAAATTGCAGAATAATCTTAAATAGAAGTGGTGATGATGGAAATCCTCGTATTGCTCCTGATTTTATTGGAAATATTGATGAGGGATTGATACTTCTATAAATAATATTAAGGAAATACCTATTCTATTCCATTTTATTAATGTTTTTCTTAAATAGGAAATGATAGTAAAGTTTATCAAATACTATACTTCCACCCTCTATCATATGGATTATTTCCTTTGCCCTATTTTATTATAATACTACAGGCCCAGTGCATGAAATTCGTGCATGAGTAGGGTCCCTAGGCCTGGCCAACAATCAGGGTCAATCAGGGCCTTCTGGCTGCCAGCCAGGGCCTTCCTTTCCCCAGCTGCCTGCTGCTGACCAGGGCCTTCCTTCATTCCGCGCTGCCCCCTGGTGGTCAGCACATGTCATAGCGAGAAGTTGGACTGGTCAGTCAAACGCCTGAGGGGACAATGTGCATGTTAGCCTTTTATTATATAGAATAGCAATCCATTTTCAAGTTGAACCAATATATGCATCAACCCTACATTGTCATGATGAATAACCTTTATGTTACATATCTGAATTTAATTTATTAATGTTTTATTTAGTATGTTGTATCTAGTAGGCATAAGTGTGATTAAGGTTATTTTTGTGCTTTGGCAGCTTTTGGTAAAAAGATTGTCTTCATTTTGTAATGTGTATTGATATGTTTCCATCTTTTTATGTTTGGAAAATTTAAGTGATGTAGGGATTTGTTTGTTTGTTTCTTGAAGGTAGTTAGAATTCCCCCCAAACAACACTATGGAGTTTTTGTGGGCTTTTCAATTGTTTTAACAATTGTTTTCAATTTCTTTAATAGTCTTGTAACCTTTATAAAAATAAAATGGTCCTCTTCATCCCACGGAATATTTTACTTTGAATACTGTTTCTTTGATATTTCATTAAAAAGTTCCTACTGAGTTTTGGTTCAGTTTGTAATCCTTGAATTATATTTTTGTATTGCCTGATCTATCTTTATCCAGACTTTTATTTTTTATTTCTGTGAGGTATTTTTTTTTTTTGGAGGGGGGATGGCATGGAGAAAGATTTTATTTGGACACATTTTACTGTTTATTTAAGAGATTTAACTCTTATGAAAGACCATTTTTGTTTGCAAAATACTTTATGTTAATTTGAATTACTAGACTGATAGATGTGGAGGTTACTGAGATGTTCCCAAACAAATGACTGCACTTGTTTGTAAGACAGACATAAATAAAAGTGGCAAGTTGCATGAATTATGCTGATGAGACCATGGGATGAAGAGGTGTATGACAGGTCTCCGGCAGGCGTGATAGGCAGCCTCCACTATAGCAGTACCAAGGGCCCCACCTCTGGTATTCACACCCTATGTGGTCCCCATCCCAAGAGTGTGGTCTGAGCCAAGTGGTGGCTTCTCATCAGTAGAATGTGGTGAAATGATGGGATGTCACCGCTGAGATTTGGTTGTAACGGCGGTGTCCGTCTCGCGTGCCTGGCTCGTTCTCTTGCTGGATCAGTGAGCTGCACTAATGGGGGGTCCACGTGGCACCACATGTGAGGAATTATCTTCTGCCAGCAGCAGTTTCAGGAGCTAGAAGCCTTTCTCCCCAGGTAAGCCTTCAGTTGGACCACCCAGATCGCCAGTGCCTTCTTTTCAGCCCCGTGAGAGACCTTGAAGCACAGGCACCTGCTAAGCCATGCCTGAGTTCCTGAATTCCTGAGAGATAATAAATGTTTTTTGTTTTAAGCTACTAAGTTTTGGGGTAATTTGTTATTCAACAATAGATAGCTAACATAATGGTGATTGGATTTCTATTTGGTTTGTTTGGACAGGCATTAAGGTCCCTGAGTTCTGTTGTTAGAGAGAAATCAATCAGCTAATACTGACTAAAGAAATAAAATGTATGAGGCAGAGGTGAGAGCCTCTTGGTGATATATGTCCATTCATAATGTCAATCTTTTATAAGTTGTTCCATAGGGCCAGACTACCATGTTAGAGATGCAAAAATAATAGTGTGATTCATGGAAACACAAAGCATCTCATGGCAGAGATGAATATTAGGAATGGAGGTGTGGAGGCAGCCAGCACTTACTGGAGGGAAGGTCCTTCTGTTCAGTCCCCTGTGGTTTCTGTTACCATGTGGGTTCTCATTGCACTATCTTGCACTAGTTCAGTTGACTTGTTTTATTTTCCACTTTGCTTTATTTCACTCTGTACTAAAAATTGACACAATTATGGCAAGAAGAAACCAGCTTGTAAGTGTAAGAAAATGAATCTATAATAAAACATGAAAATATCAAAGAAGCATAAAATTACCCATAGTATTTATTGTCTATGAATCTTGTTTGGACTATTAAACAGGGAGAAGTATTTTGAAAGATGATGCATAAAAAGCATGAAAAATGTTTTTCACCTTTAAACCCACAGGGTTAACAAAGCAGTGTTCAGGAGGAAAAGTTACTTACAGAAATGGCAGCTGTACTCACTATGAGTTTGGTGGATCAGAGTTTAAAATGCAAGTCACTTAGCCTATGGCCTTTTAAGTTAAATCTTGAAGTAGAAGGAGGAAAGAGCAAGTACAATGATCTGCAGAATGGGGCTCCTCGTACATGGGTCAAGTAGGAATTTAAACTAGGAAAAAAAACGGGTGGTGTGACTGGTAGCATAGACACAAAAGCAACAAAAATGTATTTGGAAATATTAAGAAAAAATACAGAAGATTACACAGCTTTGAAAGTCTTTCTATGAATGAAATTAGACTGACTTTAAAGAAAGCATGTCACCAGGAGTATACATTTTCAACAGTTAAAACCAACTTCAGGATTATAGGCTACAAAAGATACACCTGAGCTTGGGGCTAATGTAGTTGGAAATTGCAAATAGAAATTGTTTGTCTTTCACTCAGAAGAGCATCTGGTAGTTTAAAGTCTTTTGTTATATATAGATATATTTGTTTTTATTAATACTTAATGGAGGATATTTTTTTCCATTGATTTTTAGAGAGAGTGGAATGGAGGGGGAGAGAGGAGAGAGAGAAACATCCATGTGAGAAAGCCGTATGGTTTGTTTGCCCCACACTCGTCCTAACCGGGGTGAAGAACCTGCAATCCAGTTATGTGATCTTGACCAGAATCAAACCTTGGACCCTTGGGGCCACAGGCCAACGCTCTAACCACTGAGCAATGCCAGCCAGGGCAGGTACATATATTTTTAATGGACACCAAATTTATGCTTTGGAAACATTCTTGGAAAGGACAGCAATGTAATTTGATGAGTGTCTATATAATATAATCCTTTCCTTCAATGAATTCATATTTGGCCATTAAGAACGGTGCTCAAGTGAGGTGCGTAGATGATGAGAGTCAAGTTCATTGCATGGAGTGGGGGGTCCATGGCTGTTTTTTAGGCTATGAAAATTCCCAGCTATCTTCTAGCCTTACAGCTGAAGAGTGAGTGGAAATAACAATGCAGGTATACATATATGCTTTTTAAAAAATATATATTTTTATTGATTCCAGAGATGAAGGGAGAGGGATAGAGAGATAGAAACATCAATGATGAGAGAGAATCATTGATTGGCTGCCTCCTGCACACCCCCTACTGGGGATCAAGCCCACAACCCAGGCATGTGCCCTTGGCTGGAATCGAACCTGGGACCCTTCAGTCTGCAGGCTGATGCTCTATCCACTGAGCCAAACCAGCCAGAGCTATACATATATACTTTAATAATTACTTCAGCTCTAGGAGATAAAAATTATTATCTCCATTAATGGCTGAGGAACTGAGGCATTGAGAGGTAAGTAGTTTTCCCAAGTGACTGATGAAGCTGGACTAGAAACCTGGTGGTATGAATTCAAAACCTGTATACTTTATCTCTCTGCCGTGGCCTTATCGCTATCTCTGTCCATATCCATCTCCCAATTGGGGGGATTTAGTGGGTGTTCACTGGCTGTGAGAAAGGAGTGAAGTGCTCAGGATGGCACTGTCTCCAGCTTATCTAATGTGCATTAGTTGTGTCTGTCTTACTAGATCACAGGCTTCTTGCCATTCGTGTCTCTTGGGTTGTTTCTCTCTACCACTCCCCAACCAGGGATCGAACCCACAACCTAGGTATGTGCCCTGACCTGGAATTGAACCCTGGACCTTCCAGTGAATGGGAGATACTCCAAGCAAATGAGCCACACTGGCCAGGGCAAAAAAATTATACTTTTGATGTTTTTGAGGTTAATTATGAGGATAAGTGATGTGGGAGAAGCTCTCCTCCCAACCCCTGTCATTTAAAAAAGAAATTGTCATTGAGTTCAAATGAAAATTGGTTTAATTAAAAAAAAATCAACCATTGTTCAACTCTCTGCTTCCTTACATTGCTGGGCAGACCTGGCTTTTTATATATTCATTGAGAGGCTTAATTTAATTGAAATTATAGTTTTTCTTGTTCTTCATGTACCATCAAATCAAGCAAATAGTGTTAAAATATTTTGGTCAATTGTACATATAAATCTTGCAGAGTTAATGAACATATTCTCTAGACTGTGGAACAGACTGGACACTTATCTTACTCTTTAAGATAAAATACCACATCTATATAATGCATTGCTAAGCTTTCTTCTTACTACACACTTTGCCTAGAATCCCGTTTTCCATTAAATAATAATTATTGTAATTAATAGACTGGTTGTTTTATCTCCCTGATCTGGTTACAGTAATTTATCAAAGGCATGTAAATGAATGCCAGGAAAGTAGTGTACCTTCGTTTTATAAGAAGGTAAAGAACATAAAGTGAAATAATTCTTTAGGGAATATAATAAGATATGTGGCTTCCTGTAATTCATTGAAGGAAATGCATAAAATATTTACCACTGTTTTAAGGGCATTTGTCCAGTTTAACTTATGCACTTCCCACAGCTAGTGATCACAGATACGTTGATGGGTGACTTTAATGTTTTCTTCAAATCTCCGAAACTGCTGGGACTGATCAGCAGGAATCATTCCTAGCTCTGCATCTCCCATGTCTCCGTCCCAGCCAACTGAGAAATGCAGTGCCCCCCGGTTGGTGCTGAGGCTCAGTCAGAGCTTGGATGTTCTTGAGAAGGGTTTCAAGCACTCCTAAATCTCCAGGGAGGATAGCACCTCCATCACTCCAGTCCTCAACACTGACAATTTATTCAGACAAGAAAAGAGAGGAGAATGACAGAGACCAGCCAGGTAGGACTCTGGGCTCCTGGGCAAATTCTTGTCCATGTCTTCCATTGTCACTTGACCCTTCATGCCAGGCATTGTCCTCTGTACTCGTACTTGTCCTGCCTAATCCACAGAACTCCTCCACCTGCACAAGATGCACCATGTGTTATGAACAGTGCCTCATCCATTGAGTGAATGAATTAATGAATGAGGATGAAAATAGCCCCCCCCCCCTCACACACACTTATTCTTCCAGTCTCTTGCACAGAATGAGACAATCAGACACCCAACTTGAGCTGGGTAGAGGATTTTATCTTCAGGGCAGAATAGAGGCTGTCTGAGTGAGAGTGTGATATGAACCCAATGGTCCCCTGCCTGAATTATCGACCCAATGCCTGAACATTTTACCTTAATTTTTACAGTACTGGTGATGGAAGTAGAAAGGCAAATATTTATAAAAGCTACCATATTGTCCCTGACAACTTAACCTAAAACAATGTATGCCACTCGCCATGCCTTGAAGGAATGGGACAAAGGATAGGCATTTTCAGTGAAAGCAGACTAAGGAAGACTGCATCTTGAAAGCCTGTCTGGGCTGGGTAGCCAGGCAGGCATTTGGGTGATGTAGGTGGGTGTTAGGCAGAAAGAGAAGGTGCAGTCTTCGACAGGGTCCCGATGCCCACCCTCCACCTGTTTAAGTGCTGTTCACTGTAGTAGTTTCATTGAAATCCATTAATGGGTTCAGTCATAAGGAGAACGATTGGTTGACGTGCCTTTCTCTACAGTAGCTATTTGTTGGAGGCCTGTGGGAGTGGGGGGAATGAAGATGATGGGGGGAAATATTTCTTTTCTCTGAAGCATCAGAACAGCTACCTTAATTGCCACTTATGTCTGGTCCCAAGGTTTTCATTCAAAATGATAATAAAAAGACACCTTAAACCCATAGGGAAAACCCATTCACATAGAGCAGCTTTGAGCCAAATCTCTGAAGTCTTCAAGCTGAAAAGAACCTGATTAATGACAGCACCTGAGATAAGTGGCACTTTAACCAACCTTAACTGTTGATGTATGATGACATAATGTCCCCTCCAATTAATGACAAGGATATAAAACACCTGTATTTAGCAGAGCAGATGCTGCTTTTATGGTTAGATGCTCAGATAAAATTGACTTCTAGAGGACCATCTATAACTTACTTCCCTATTATTTGTTCTATATTTGTTTCATTATGTTTGTTATAGGTGGAGGAAGAAACTTAACCTCAGATTCCACACCTGTGCAGCAAAAGAGTATATGCTATACTATAATTTACCTAAAAACTTCTATCCCACAATTGAGCAGGTTGGCAGTAGAGATCTGCCTCATTTACTGAGGGCCTTTCATACTGTATGAACCCCCAATTTTTTAAAGCATAAAGATGAACAAGATCTTTAATGAACTGGCCAATGAATCAATCTATATAGAAACCACCTGTTTAAATCCTCTATCAGATAAACAAGGTATATGTAGTTTTAAAAATGAAAATGGTTATTTGCATACCAAATATAAACAAGATGCTGTATTACGTGTTTTGGGCTTACCAAGGATTTCTTTATAGAGTTGCAATTTATCAGGGGAATGAAGCCCTCTATATATGACTGTACAATAATTGCAAAATCTCAGGGAGAACTATGAGATATCATGATTTATAAGAAGAAATACATATATATGCATCTATCTATCTATCTATCTATCTATCTATCTATCTATCTATCTATCTATCATCTATCTATCTATCTAATTTGGCCTACTCCTACAGAGCTCCTAAAACCATGGGAATTTCCTAAATGAGAAGAGCTATTAAAGTATCTTTTGTTATGTTAATGAGGTGACTTGGAAAGCACCTAGGTAATTTAGGGATTCCCCAGCTGGTTGCCAGGGAAACTAACCCTGTGATGAGAGGTTTGGTGAACACCTGGAGATCTGGAGGAGAGTGGCTCACCTGGAGAGGGCGTAGAATTTCCTCCCCTTCCTCATACCATACTCACATCTACCATCTTGTTCTTCATGAGTTACATACTTTTATAATAAACTAGAGGCCTGGTGCACGAAATTTGTGCACTGTGTGTGTGTGTGTGGGGGGGGGGGGGAGGGGAGTGTCCCTCAGCCCAGCCTGCACCCTCTCCAATCTGGGACCCCTTGGGGGATGTCCGACTGCCAGTTTAGGCCTGGTGGGATCAGGCCTAAACCGGCAGTTGGAAATCCCTCTCATAATCCGGGACTGCTGGCTCCCAACTGATCGCCTGCCTGCCAGCCTGATCACCCCCCAACTACTCCCCTGCCAGCCTGATGGACACCTAACTGCTCCCCTGCTGGCCCAATCGCCCCTAACTGCTCTCCCCTGCAGGCCTGGTTGCCCCTAACTGCCCTCCCCTGCAGACCTGGTCACCCACTGCCCTCCCCTATCGGCCATCTTATGGTGGCCATCTTTGACCACATGGGGGTGGCCATCTTGTGCAAGGGCGTGATGGTCAATTTGCATATTACATCTTTATTCTATAGGATTGGTGATCTGGTAAAATGTTTCTCTGAGTACTGTAGTAAATTAATTAAACCTGAGGAGCTCCAATTTCTAGCCAGTCAGAAACATGAATGAGAACCTGGACTTTTGAAGTGGAGGGGAGCAGTCTTGTAGGACTGAGCTCTTAACTTGTGAGATCTAATGTTATCTCTGGGGAGATAGTATCAGAATTGAGTTGAATTGCAAGATACCCAGCTGATGTCGAGACTTGCTTGTTTGATGTATGAGGGGAAAATCCACACACTTACATGTTGGAATTGGGTCCAGAACCCTTTGGCTCGAAGTAGTGGGTGTTCTATGAGTTCAGGTCAGCTGGAGAAAGCCACTTGGAAGAAGAGGGGTGGGAGAAGAGACTGTGTAAATAGGTGGAGAAGAAAGAGAGGACAGACTAGGTGGGAGATGTTGGTTTTGGAGCAAAAGCTGAGAAATACATAGGCCAAGCTAGGGTTTTGAGCCATTAAAGAAACTATCCTGTACAAAATGTACAAACTGTAGCTCATGATTGAAAAGGTAGATTGGGTCAAGGTCATGAATGGTGTTGAAGACCAATTTAATTTCTTTTATCTGATGCTTTGGGAATCTAAGGATAGGGTAAAAATATGGGCACTCTTGTTTTCTATCTCAACTTGAATCACTTTATATTCCTGACTGGTATTTGGGTGAATGCTGTCCTCATAGGCTGGGTAACAGAATTGAGAGACTTTAAACAGGTACTTAAAAGGCATCTGTGGGTTCAGACTGCCCATTGGTTGGTTGCAGGGAAAAATGTAACAATAGCAGTAAGACCTGGAGAAATAGTGTTGTGTGCAAGTCCATCAAGAATTCTTGGGTCAGAAATGTTGTGGGCCATTAGTATGGTTGTCAAACACATGGGTTAGTAGGAGAAAGAACAACCTAAGGGTGAATTTTGGTTTCTGGGACTAGCAAATTCATGGCCCCTCTCTTCTTCCCAACTCTTCTCCACTTCCACAGAGAAGTTTTTTTATTTTTTTATTTTATTGGTCTAATTTTAGGACATTTAAGTGGCTACTGCCTAGAGGTTTTAGCTTCCTGGTTTTGCAGAGTCAGGGTCCTAGCATGTGTGGGTGAGGACACTTACTGACCTCTCTTGGGTTCCAGAGGCCAGAGAGGACACTAGATCTTGGGCTACTGCTCCTCCTCTGCATCTCCAGGTCATCACCAGGCATGGGCAGTCTCCTTCCCTCTACCCTTGCTAGGACAGATGGCCTCCCCCAGTGCTGCTTTCATTGTGAGGGTAAACGTTTAGCTTTTTTCACTTTCTATTGCCTGCCATTGACAGTGGCAAGTGTAGGCATTCTCACAAGTCAGGGTGGTCTCCTCGCTGGAGGCAGGCAGAATAGACAACACGGCTGACAATCTGAGGTCACACTTCTCTTGATGAATTTGGAGATAGACTATCAATTCCCGAGAGTGGGACTTCATTTTGTTCATTGCTGTATCCCTAGCACATGTACCTGACACACAGAGAATATATAATAGTCATTCAGGGGATCCCATATAATAAAGAGGTAATATGCAAATTGACCATCATGCCATCACACAAAGATGGCTGCCCCCATGTGGGCACAAGATGGCCACCACAAGATGGCCGGCAGGGGAGGGCAATTGTAGGCAATCAGGCCAGCAGGGGAGAGCAGTTAGGGGTGACCAGGCCAGCAGGGGAGGGCAGTTGGGGGCTACCAGGCCTGCAGGGGAGGGAGGGCAGTTGGGGGCGACCAGGCCTGCAGGGGAGGGCAGTTGGGTGGGGGGACCAGGCCTGCAGAGGATGGCAGTTGGGGGGGGGGACCAGGCCTGCAGGGGAGGGCAGTTGGGAGTGACCAGGCTGGCAAGGGGGGGAAGTTAGGGGTGACCAGGCCTGCGGGGGAGGGCAGTTGGGGGCAATTGGGCTGGCGGGGGAGCAGTTAGGCATCGATCAGGCTGACAGGGGAGTGGTTAGGGGTTAATCAGACTGGCAGGCAGAAACATTAGGGACAATCAGGCAGGCAGGCAGGCGAGTGGTTGGGAGCCAGCAGTCCCGGATTGTGAGAGGGATGTCCGACTGCCCAAGGGATCCCAGATTGGGGAGGGTGCAAGCTGGGCTGAGGGACACTCCTTCCCCCGCCCTGCCCCCCGTGAACAAATTTTGTGCACCAGGCCCCTAGTAAAAAAATAAAGTATCACCTTGACTTGCTTTCTTTTCTGATATATCTTTTCTTTAAGGAACCAGATGGTTGACATAGGGCAGCATGTGCTGTTTAGGGTCCCATTTCCTAGACTTGCATGTTTCTATCCATAAATGTCTATAGCAACTGGCACCACATTTTAAATGCTCAACAGTAGCCACTAGCAGTGTGCAACTAGTTTTCCTCAAATTTTCCTGAAAGAGCTATGTGTGGGGTCAATGAATGCCCCAAAGATGGCTTTTAGTTTCTACTTCAAGATTCCACTCTATGAGTGAATCAGCAGAGGCCACATGGACTCATTCTCGCTTCATCTTTGTAAAAGAAAAAGGTGTCTTTCCTGTCAAGACAATTTTAAAATCATTTTTCCTCACCCCATACCCTTCTGTCTAGGACCAGTCTCACATTTTATGTATTCTTTCTCTCTCTCCCTGGTATTTTATACCTCTCACTACTAGCAGGTTACTTCTCTGCAAACTATAGACATGCTTATCTTATCTTTAAGAACACCTTTCTTCCTCCCTGTGTCCCAGTTGTTGCCACGGACCCTTTCACCCTTTCCTTTATATCTAGCTTCTCAGAGAAAACACACATCTGTATTTACAGCCTCTACTTCCTTTCCCTCTCATGGCTCCCTAACACCTTCCTGGGTGGCTGGCTCAGAACTTAGCTTGCACAGTCTGGTCTCTCACATGTCATTGAGGGCCCTTTGTGGTGTCTGAGCTTCCCAGCTATCTGAGCTGGTTCACTGCTGGTGAAGTGCCTCCCTTGGATGGAATTCTAAAAATCCTCATGATGCCTGTGACCTAAGTTTCTATTAAAATGATGCTGGATGAATTGGGAACCATGTGCAATTTTCTTTTTTGTTCTCATCGTTGTATTTTTATGGAAACCTCCTCCTTTTGGAACAAGGGCAAGCCATGCTTCTATGCTCCTTTGTGTAATTTTATTAGGGATTTAATCCTTGGAACATTTGGGGGAGGGAAGAAGGTAGGTGATGGGAGAATCTCTGTGCCCCATCAATTATCCAAGAAACAGGCTAGAATAGCTCTCCATAGAAATAGGAAGGACCACCTGTTTAGTTGAGGTAAGTGCCTGGGGGTTGGGCAGAGAGAGGAAGAATAGTGAATTCCTGGCTTTCAATCCCAGGTCTACCACATAGGAGCCAATTTTTCTCTCCCTCCATGTCCCAGTTTCCTCATCTGTAAACAGGAGCAATAATAACTACCCCATAGGGTTGTTGTGAGCATTAAGCTAGTTAATGTTTGCAAAGGCCTTAGTACCTGGCAGATAATAAACACGTATAAAGCACTGTTTTCTATTATTAAACATTAATCAACTACCCACTGTATGCTCCAAACTGTACTGAGTGCTGGGCTTATGCAATGATTAAGTCATAGAAACAGAAGCCATAATACAATGTGCATAAGTTACTGGGGAATGCAGAGTCCAGGCACCCAATGGGAGCTGGGCTCTCCTCTCTGCCAGCATCCAGTTCCTCAGACCTCAATAAGGAAAACGTGTGCCCCGTGGCCCCAAATGTTGGGATGAGAAGAATGCAACAGAGGCATGTGCAGGCACAGTCTGTAGACATTCCAGTTCACACATTTAGGAAAAGAGGAGATGGACTAACGGGCCATTCATTAACACTTATATACAAAAGGGAAATGTGCATCGTTTGGCCAATGGAAACAAGGAACCCATAGCTTCTTTGTCCTTCTTTTGTCATGGATATTTAGTCTTCAAAGTGGCATTTAGGGATGAGTTTATTATTTCTAAGAGAAGAGCAATATTTTCTTGACCAAAAAGCGGTACAACTTCCATATGAGGCTAACCTTTGGTTTACTTTAGGTGGAAGTGAGCTATTCTGCTTTTTGTCTTTTGTATTTGTTTGGGTGTTTGTGTATTTACTTATTTATTTTTAATGGCAGAGATATATAAAAGTTGTCTCCTAAGCAGAAAATAAACAAATGCCCGCTCGCAGACATTTGTACTCATAACAGAATTTCTGGTCTGTGAATTGTGTCCTGAGAGAGTAAAGACAGCTGGCGCGTACCACAGCAGCCGAGAAGGAACGCGTTTCCCGGTAAGTGTGTGGAATGAAATCTAAACAAGGCTAACTGGTCACAGACACTAATTAAGCAGCACGCCAGGAGCTGTGGGCTGCTCCAGAGGAAACACTATCTTTTCTTCACTCTGTTGACATAGAGATACAAATAAGGTTCCAGAAAGATTGAAAAGAAGAGTGTGGGCACCATAATCTTGTCTTCCTGGAAAATTTGCCCAAATTAAATAACAGTGAGAGGAATTGATTCAAAGTCACCAAGAGACATTGTTAAATGAGGGCTGAATAGTTGTTTTTTTAAGCAAAAGAAAAATCATGGAGCTCATCCCTCAAATTCTCAATGTTCTGCCATCATAATTTTATATTCATCAGAAAGAAAATTTCACCAAGAATTGTTTGTCAAGTCTTCTGTAGTTTTAAGTATGATTGTTTGTTTAAAAGGAAAACAAATCTCTAATAAGACAAATCCTCAAAGATTACTCTATAAGGTAGTGAAAGGAATCTAAGAACACACACACACACACACACACACACACACACACACACACACAAGTTGTTATCCACTATAAAACATCAGAGGCAAATTCCTTATTTCAGGGTCTTAGGGGTGTCCTTGAAGTCTGAGGAGAGAGCATTTCTCCTGGCCAGGCAGGTGAGGGCTTTTTTGCTTTTTTTCATACATTTGATTAGGCATGAGGACCTGGTAGATGCTGGTGAGTTAAGGGAGCCTTACAAGCTCAGTGGAGTGGAGATAAAGGAGGTGAATAAGTCATTGCCAACTGTCAGTAGTTCTTCAAAGACGTCATTGCTGCTGTCCTCCTGGACTCTACAGAGAGAACTGGACCTAGTAGAGACAAATCTATTTTAACATGTTTCTTTAAATTATATTTTATTGATTTTAGAGAAAGAGGAAGGGAGAAGGAGAGAGAAAGAGACAACCTGGGCATTGCCCTGACCAGGAATGAAACCACTGACCTTTTGGTGCATGGGATCACAATCAACTGTGCTACACTGGACAGGGAAAATCTATTTTAAGTTAAAATAATGAGAAATAAGGATGATATGTATCTTGCATCTAGTAGCATGAAACTGGAGCGTAATTTTGTGTGATGGTTAGAAAGACAGTGATCCATCAAGGCCTCCATTGTCTCCTCCACTGGCAGAGTTATCCCTTGTCGAGATCTTCATGACATTCAAATTTTCTCTTTTGGAGTGAAATAATAGGCATAATTTTAATTAATACTGCTTGAGGAGTATTATACATCAGGCACCAAAAGCACTCCATGTGTTTTATTCAATTCTTACAATAACTCTAGGAGATTATTTTCATTTTGAGGAAATTGAGACACTGAGAGGTTCAATAAATTCCCCAAGGTCAATGAGCAGAGAAGTGGTGGGGTCATTAGGTAAGCTGTATGGCCTTGAACAAGACCAAAGTTAGAGTCTTGCAGAGTTTCAGGAAATCCTTAAGGTCATAAGGACTGGAGAGGCAAGCCTGAGACCTTGCCCTGTTGGTCAGGGAAGGAATGTAGCTACAGTGGGTGTGGTGAGGTGAGTCTCAAGTCTTATCCCATTAGGAATATTCACTGACTGGATATAATCAGCATGCTTAACACTTAACATGTGTGTTTCATACTTTTTTTGTTGTTAGATAATTAAATGTAATTCATCCCATACATATTTAAGAGGGTGGGTGACATACACCTGACTATATCAATTAGGATTTAGGAAGATAGTATCTGCAACTGACAGAAAATCCAAGTAGCAGTGGTTTAACTAAGATAAGAATTTATTTTTCTTTTATATATTTAAAAAAGTGTGGCAGCCCAGAGCTATCAGATCAGCTTTATGAAGTCATCACAGACTCCAGCTCCTCTCTCCTGCTGCTCCATCATCCTCATCATATGGAAACAGGAGAGCTGCTTGGACTCCAGCCATCATGTCTACAATCCATTCTGCAGGAAGGAGGAGAAATGGGAATCATATGTGGCACATTTGCTTACATACTATTGGCCATATCATTACATACCATTAATTTTGACTATGTTATGCTACTATTTTATAAAGTAATTCAACTGGAAGTGTAAATACTAAAGGATATTAGCATATAATAAATTCTCTCTCCAAGTACTGTTTTGCATTTTCAAAAGAACTTCTAGGCACATAGCACTTTCACTTTAGAATTTTACTTTTATGTAGACACCATGTAATTAGGTAAAAGAACTAAAGAACTATTTTGGCTAGACAAATCTTTGGGGAGTATTCTGTAAAGTTTAAAGCAAATAAGAAAGGGAAATCTTGGCTTGAAATTTTGGACCAAATATCTATTTACTTACTCCTTTTAAAAAAAGGTGAAATAAAGGCAAGATGCTGGTTATTGGATAAGTTACAACATGCATTACTTTATTCCAACCTTGGAGTTTATGATGAGAAAAAAACACACAGGCAGAGAAAAACATACTCCAGCTGAAGTAGCAAGATCTGCACATCCGACTAAGAGCCTTTGAAGTACAGTATATCAAAGACTAAGTAAATTAAGCTAGTTAGTCAAGAGGCAAGATTTTATCAGTTAAGTTTATTTGTTTGTTTTAATTGCAAGTAACCCACACTAATTGTGTTAACATAGGCAGGTAAAATTAAAAATAATTTATTGGAAGATTAATGAGAGCTTACTGAATCTAAGAAAAAGTGAAAATTGGGGATTATCATATCTTCAGAAAACTCCCCAATAATTAATGGCCTCAGGAAAGGCATTCACCGTGGAATATGTTGGCTTCTTTAGCTCTTCCAGAATGCATCAGCTTCAACCATTGTCCATATTTGGTTCACTGTCTCTAGATTCAAATCCCAGGAAGTCTGTTTGGCTAAGCTTGAGTCTAGTGCCAGGGGAAGAGGGGACATCTTGATTGACAGAGCTACCAAGATTGGATGGATTTGGGGAGGGGTGGTCCCCCACAGAAAAATTAGGACACTCTTAGCAAGAGATGAGGGAAGGAATGCTGGCAGGCAGAAATAACAGATGGCCTGCTACCTGCATACACACAGAGAGTAGCTCAAGTTGAATCTCAAAGGATGGGGAAAAGCATAGAGACGGGTTTAGTGTGGGTTAAAAAGCATTAAGATCATGAGCAAGTCCTACTAAGTTGTGTAGAAGTTCCGTATTTAATTAAACAAAAACTACAGCAGGACTGTCAGAGGGCCCCTTTGGTCCCTCAGTAATGGAAGAAAGGCAGGAGGTGAGGAAAAAAGAAAGAATGTGGAGGAGATTGAGTGTGAGGGAAGGTCTATGCATGGCATGGCATGGCTCTACTGAAATACGGAGAAGGACTTTTATTTTTTAAAAGGAAGATATTCTTGACTAACATTGTGGCAACAACAAGTGGGGCCACCTTAATATGCCATCATGGGGATTTGGTGACATATGGATGCTGCCACGGCATCACTAGGAGCCAGTTTTCATCCTCCCATTATTCTGTGCAGTTTGGTTGGGATGATAAAAGGGCTTTCAAAGCAAGGAGACCTGGAGTCAAATCTCACTTGTTTAACCTGGGAAAGTTACTCAATCTCTCAGTTTCCACCTCTGCAAATTGGAGATTTCCATATCTCCCCAGTAGAGTATATATGTGTCTCAGTTGCCAAGGAGACCCACAACCCTTGGCCCCCATCACTACTCTGACCCCATCTTCTTCCACTCTCTTCTTTCTCACTCTGCTCTGTCCACACTGACCCCGATGTTCTCCAAACAGACCAGGCAGAGTCTGAATGTAGAGAGTAGTGACCCAAGTAAGGAAAATGAGCGAAACTGGTTTATTCCGGGGTGATCCAGAGAGATCAGCCTCCTCCCTGGTGCCTGTTGTCCCTGAAGCCTGAGGTCAGTGAATCTTTGGGAAGTTTTCTGTAGACATGCTCATGTTAGTTTCCTATAGCTGCTGTCTAACTGCCACAGACTTAAGCCAATTCACATTTCTCATCTTACAACTCAGTAGGTTCGCCTTCTCTCTGGGCTAAACGTTATGTGTGGGCAGGGCTGTGGTCCTTTCTGGAGGCGATAGGAGGGAATTTGTTTTCTTACCTTTTTTGGTTCTTGAGGCTGCCCTGCTCATTGACTCATGGCCCCTTCCTCCATCAAGTCCAGCAATGTGGGGACAAGTCCTTCTCACAGTGTTGCCTCTCTTATAATTTTATTTTATTTTAAAATATATATATTTATTGATTTTAGAGAGAAAGGGAGAGGGATAGAGAGTTAGAAACATGATTGATGAGAGAGAATCATTGATTGGCTGCCTCCTACATGCCCCACACTGGGGATTGAGCCTGCAATCCAGGCATGTGCCCTGACATGGAATCAAACCGTGACTTGGTTCATAGGTTGATGCTCAACCACTGAGCCATGCAAGCCAGGCTCTTACAATTTTAAGGATCCTTGATGATTACATGGGGCCCACCTACATAATCCAAGGTAATCTCTTTATTTTAAGGTCAGCCAATTAGCAACATTAATGCCATCTGCAATTAAAAAAAATAAATTGGTTTGAGGGAGAGAGAGGGAGAGAAGGAAAGAGGGAAAGGGGGGAGGGAAGAGAGAGAAACATGGATTTGGTGTTCATTCCAATTATTGATGCATTCATTGGTTGATTCTTGTATTCTTATATGTGCCCTGACCAGAGATCAAACCTGAAACCTTGTGTACTGGGACTGCTGTCTAACTGCCTAACCAACACCACCTGCTCTAACCAACACCACCTGCAATTTTAATTCCACTTGCTGTATAACTTCACAGTCACAACCTCCTGGGATTAAGACCTGGACAACCTGAGGACCACCACAAACATGATACCCAATTTCCACTTTTTCTAAGATTTCATAAACTCTCTTTATTCTTCCAATAAATTATTTTTACGTTCCCTGCTTACACTAACCCAAGTCAGCATTGGTTTTCTCTGCTTGTATCATTCTCCCCAGCCCCCCAAGGAGTGGCATGGCTCCCCCTCTTGCTTTCCTTGTGTCTGTTAAAGTGTACCCAGCCCCTCAATGAGGTCTTATTACCTTGGCCTTGCCATACTTTGGGATTCTGGAACCCCTTTCTCCCAATCATATTTCATAGCACTATCACCTCCAACTTCACTGTATGATTTACTTATTCTATATATTTATTTTGTGTCTCCATCCACTAGAGCGGTGTGTCTGGGACATAACAGGCACTCAGTAAATAAATACTTGATGAATGAATGAAGAGTTGTTGGGATTAAATAAAATTAACTGAGAGGATTTATGTGCAACACCTAGGACATTGCCTCCCACGTAGTAAGTGCTCATGGGCTGATGACTCTCATTTTTATTTCCCAAAGTCTCTGGCTTCTAGAATTCTTCATGGAAAGTCCTTCAGCTCCAATTTGAAGCCACCACAAAGGTTGCTAATGAGCCCAGAGGAACTTAACATTTAGTGTTTATTTGACTGGAAAAGAAAACTTTAATGCTTTGAAAGCCACAAAAATCTTTTGAACAAGGCAGGGTTGCCCTACTGGCTTTGTCTTTCCGGAACAGTTTGGGATGGAGCGGCCAATCATGAATTTAGGTGCCGACAGCTCGGAGGGCTTTCCCTTCAGGGAAACTGCTCCTGGTTCTGACAGTGAGAGGGCCTGTCTGCCTCCCCAAGATTCTGGGCGGCTGCTCCAGCTGCCACAGGGCACCGGCTGGCGTTGAGGAATGTGGTCAGAGAACTGCTCAATGACAAGGCAAGAAAGAAAGAGCAGCCCTGGTGCCACGTTGAGTAATGGGCTTTTTACAACCAGCCTCTGCAGCATCACTTCCCTGAAAATGCCAAAAAGCGAAGCTTTGACCCTGCAAACCAGACAAGTTCAGGTTTACACGCTAGGTAAAGATTTCCTTAGAGCAGCCCAGCAGCTGCAGAGCTCAGAAGAAAAAGAGGAAGACAATACATTTTCTTCTCCAGTCAGCGGTGGCAGGTGCAGCCCAGGGTCATGCCTCCAGACGGAACGGGGGCTTGGCTGGAGGACTGTCAATTAATCATCCAGCAGAATTCCCACGACAGCAGGAGAAAACTCCCTTTCATTTCCCCGGGATTGTGCTGCAGCCACAAAATGCAAGGCTTCCTTCCACAGTAAGCATTCACTTTCTGCTTGGCGCTGGGCATCGTGTGCTCCTGCACATTGGAGCACACGCCCCCCTTGCAGCCCGAGGGGCTTATGCTAAGTCCTCTCACCACATTTGGGGCCTCCCATCTCTGTTTTGCCTCTTGCCATGCCGTGCCCACTTGGCGTGTACCCACTCTTCTCTTCCCATGTGAATTGTTCTCATCTTTCCTGGTCCCATCAAGTTCCAATCTCCCACCACCCTTTCTATTGATGACCCCACCCCCCCGTGTTACCCCATGTTGTGAATTGTATGATCATGTATTTGATTTATAATGATCATAATAAAAACCAGGCTTAAAAAAATTCCCCACTTTCCCACTTACTGTCTGTGTGACCTGAAGCAAGTCACTTTACCTCTCTGAGCCTCTGGCTCTCAACCTGTAAAACGGGGATTCCTTCTCAGTCAGAGTGGCGGTGAGGATTGGAGCGGACAACCTGTGACAGCGTCTCTCGGCTCGCTTTGCACAGAGTAACTGCTCAGGAAAGAGCGATTGGATCTGAAACTCCCGTCCTCAGGATGGTTTAGATGCTAAGGTAGAGTCCCCGACATTTAGCATTTTGTTGATATGCCTATGTGTGTGAGTCACACAAGCCCTTCTCTTCCTCCTTCTCCTCTTCCTTTTTTGTTCTTTATTCACTGTTCACTGTTCTTTCTGTACCACGTCTGGCCATGTTATAGACACATTCCTCCAAACCAACATTGGCCCTGTCTAGAAGCAAGTCTTATTTTGAGGCTCTGACCCTGGCCCCTGACCCTGGGAAGATAGTCAGGCTGTGCATACTCCACAGCCTGCAAACTGAACTGCCCACAGGGCCTGGGCAGGGGATATGTTAGTGAACAGGCTGAGCAGGGACTATGATGAATTGAAGATCCGGTTCCATTTAAAGCAGACAGTCAACTGCTTTAGGTCCAGCATTGTCAGATGATGAGGGGTTTTTCAAAGCAGTCAAGAAATTAGCATTTTTAAAATGAAAATGGCTTGATTTTTTAATAGTTACCAACTAATAAACTCTTAAAGCATTTTTAAAACTACCATGCTGAGCAAGCAAAGCATAACTATGAGCCAGATGTACAACCTTTGGCCTAGACATACCAATGTTCTGTACAATCAAAAATTTTAATTTAGCAAGTGGTTATTTTGAAAATCAGTAGTCAGATTCAACCAAGAAACCACATCATAACCAAGACCTAAGTAATTCAAAACAAACTGCTGTTTGACTAGATGTAGGCTTTAAAAATATCTTTTCTAAAATGTCATGGGACTATAGACAAGTGAAATAACACATCCAGAGATTTCAATATAGACAATCTTAACTTCTAAATGAGCAAAGGTGTAACTGAAATGGGATTTGTGCGTGTATGTATCGTATATATCCCCAGACTTATAATTAAGCCTATGACTTTTTATGATACACAAATAATTTTTTTCTTACTTTGCTTTTTGTAACTTTCTGGTCTGAGAGAAATGAAATAATATCCCACAACATAGCATTGCTTAAAAAGTTCTATAAGTAACTTTATATTAACCATATAAAATGTGGGTCTTCAGAATGGTAGACACCTTATAAGTTAATTGCTACTATTATTTCCAATAATGATAATGATAGCACTTGACACTAAAGACTAAGTTGGAAAGAACCATGTTAAAAAGGTTCATCTAATATAGCCTGGCTCCAACTTGTGTGCTTGTCTTTTGCTTACGTTATGAAAGTGGAAAGATCTTAGATAAAGCACAACACTTATAAAAGGGTAAATGCTCCCAAGTTCACACTTTTCATTAGGTACCAACTTAATTCCAGGTCCAAGAGCTCATGGGAGAAGTAGCCTTCTGTTGCTATGTGTCATTTCAGATTATGTAAGGTCTTACCACAGGTTCCATTTTTAGCTACATTAATAAAAGGAATTGTTCATTGTTATATCAGCTTAGCAGGCACAAATCACACACTGGGTTAAACCTTTGGGGGAAATAAGGTGATTCACTCTATTAATCTTTGGCCACCGAAGTCTTAGTAAATCTTGCTTCTTACGTTGAGATGCAAATGTGAGCACCCTGAGATGTAGCACCTCTTGCTTTGTTGACTTTGCTGTTGTAATATTACATTTAGATCTTTATTTGGATCACATAAAAAGCTGCTGTGACCATATACCAAAAAAACAAGAAAACATACTTTTAACATGGTGTTTAGCAAAACAGGTTATTACAAAGCAGTGTGGTTCAAAATGCAAGGATTTAAACATTGTGGTGACCAAGCTCACATCTGCTTGCAACTGCCCCAGTGTCCTTTTCAGATATCTCCGTAGAGACTGAAGCTAGCAGATGCAGAAGTGATGGCCCTACCCGTGAATACCTCCTTCCCTTGCTCCAGCAGGTAGCACTGAGCATCCTGCCTGGTGAGGGGCTGCTGTTCCTACCAGCGTTTTCTGTGCTTAATCCGGGATTTCACCCAACAACCAGATTTGGAATGTGTTTTCAGGCTATTTTCAAGGCAGCTGGAACAGTGGGGGAGAGGTCAAAACTTAGTTATGGTCAATAAAAGTATGAACTTTGAATGCTTAACTGAAGCTTTTCCAGGTTTATCTCTTTTTTTAGGCTACGAACCCAGTAGATTTCTGTTAGACCAACCAAGCCTCCCAGAGTTACCCAGGGCCAAATGACGTGGGCTCTTTCCTGGGTTTCCCAGGGCCAAATGTTGTGGGCTCTTTCCTGTGGCATGGGCAGAGCGAAGGTGGAGAGGGAAAAGAAGAAAGACTTGGTTGTATTTTTCTAAAGCGCTCTTGAGTAGCGGGAGGATCTTAATATACCGTAGATGGTGAATTTAAGCCTTGATTGCATTATTCTTTTCATACAGCATAAAGAGCAGCTTTGGGTAGCAGGAGAGATAATTGGAACCAGGAGAATTAATAAACACTAGAGTCAACAATGGGATACCTTGATGTGGGTGACTCACTTTATTTATTATTTACAGCAGCTCTTGGGCCTTTCTCCACTTCTCAGTTACAGGCCCACAAGTCAGCCCTTTGAAGTGCGGCCTAATTAAGAAGAGGGTGGGGGTGAGACATAGCTGAGATAAGTGTGTGTCTAAGCCTGTGAGTGTTGAAGAAATGGGAAATCCTATGATTTGTTTTTCCTGCAGAAGGTGGTGAGTTATAATGGCTATGATACATTCTTGTTACATTAGCCTAAGCACGTTTTTTAAGTTCTTTGAGCTTTCATCTCCTCCCCTGTAAAATCAAAACATTAACTTTGAAGTGTTGTGATGAATAAATGAGATAATATATAAAAAAAGTGCTTTCCACTTGCCTGGCATATAGTAGAAATTCAAGAAATGGTAGCTGTTATATTTACCCTACATTTGGTCATTAGGGAAAAATTCGTTCTAGTTCATACTCATGCCATTTTACCAATATTCACATTAATCTTTGTGTCTTTCTTTTTCATCTTATTAAAATCTGCTTTGATTCATTTTCAATATCTGGGTGGGGCAGCACTGTTTTATTGATAGTTCACGATTTCTATTTTTTTCATTTTAAGATTTATTGATATGATTGGGTTTCAAGTCATAGAAGAAAGAGAGCTTTGCTTCTAACTAATTCCTGGTAAATGCTTACATTTTAATGAGGTCATTTCCCAGTTATCTCTCCAATTCCAAGGGAATTGCAGGGAAGATGTGCTTACTAAAGAAGTAGTCTTAAGGTGGAGTGTCTAAATAGAGTCTCTCTGCTTATCAGCTGATTCTTTGTTTGATTTCAGCCAAATCTCCAGCCTGGCAAAGATATTTTGTGCTAAATGACCTGAGCAATGATCTGAAGTACTGACCGCTTTTCACCTAGGGTGCATATCTTCTTCAATTGTACACATGGTTTTTTATCTCCAGGCATTTCCATGCATTGTTTAATTAATTTATCTATTCAGACAGTAAATGTTTCCAGTGTGTTTACCAAGTGTGGACTGCTTATGAGATGCTGTGATAGATGCTGAATGGAGCAGGGGGCATGAAGATGTCTAAGATGATATTATATGTATTGTAGGAGTCATTATACGCAAATATTTACATGTGGAAGGAAGTGCTAACGTTCTGAGAGAATCAGTGGATGTTCTAGGGAGACAGCATGGAGACGTGGAAGGGCTTCCGGAAAGTGGCATCTGATAGAGGCTTTGTCTGATGAAGAGAATTTGGATGTTCAGAGAGGAGACGTGCAATGGAGACAGAGAGCAATATGACCCAGGCATTAGCCAGGCACATGCAAGGCCTATGCTTTTCACTTCCTGTTCCTGTGATGTGATTTTTTTTTTTTTTTTTACTTTCAGTATAAAAATGTTTCTAAAAGTAGAACAACAAAAAAGAAAATAAAAACTCAAAACAATGAAGTATATTCATATTATCAAGCGAAGAGCAGGGCATCCGAAGCTTTCTAAAATGAATGACCTGGCAGCCCAGATTAGAACGTCTTGGTATTACGCTTAGGGTTTAGCCTAAGTCCAGGAGGATCTGGGTAAAAACAAAACTCTCTTCCTATTTTTTTGTGTACTTCCTCCAAAAATATAAAACTGCTGCCAGAAAAGGATATCCAATTTCTATCAAACTCATGGTTAACAAACACTGTGCACGAAACAGCCAACTTGATAGGACTAGGGCAAGTGCATAAGTCCTGAGCCCCCTAAGACTACCCATGAGATCAACCGGAACAGTATTAGCACTGGGCTCGAGGTTTGGTCTGGGAGAAGGGCGTCATTGTGATGCCACACAGGAGCCAGGCTGACTTTGGGGAAAACTGGCTTCTCTTGTATGGGTGGGACCATTGTCTTCCGTGGCACACAACTCACACAGACCCCAGGCTTTAAAACTCTGAATGGACATTGGACTTGGTCCGGGGCTTGGAAGTTGTGTGTCCAAAGTAATCAGGACACCTAACCAATGTTTCTCTGGGGAAATCTTGGCTGACTTCCATCTCCCCAGAGGACAGCTGCTGCTTTTCACAGAGAATTTGCTGCCAGAAGCCTGTCCTGGGAGCCTTAGCAGCCAACAAACTTCCCTTCAGTCTAAATTATCTCAGATAAAGGAAAATCTAAGTCATGGATGTAGCAGATTCTTTCCCCCTTTTGAATTTTGGAAATAGTTTATCAACCTACTATAAAGGAAAGTTTTGTATGTCGATCCCCCCCATCCTACCCAAAGAAAAAAATTCCACTCAAAATAATCCTCCCGAAGAAGCAGGCATTGGTTGGGTACCATATACTCAGTGGAACTGGCAAGCATAGGGGGTCTTAAGACTGCATGTGTACCCACAGCCTGCCAGTTCTGTGACTCATGACATGGCAGAGGCTGAGCTGGCAGCGAAGCCCTGTCCCAACCAAATGTTTCCTGCCTGCACAATCTAGTTCCCTACCCACTTCTGAAAGTGTGGTCTCTGGAAGCACGCACACAGGGTCTCTTCCCTATTTAGTTACCTTTGTTCCTTTGCAGATGTTTGTTTGCCAATACATGAGAGGCATTTAAATGGCACGTGCCAAGTGTGAGATTAGCTATCACTGTCATAGCTGATGACAGAACCTTACTCTTCTAGTGCGTGATTGCAGCACTGTTTTTACGCTTTTGCAAAATTAAGCCTTCTCTTCATCTCTGGCTTGGACATTAAGATACATGCAAAACTAAACTTTAATCTGAATTCTAGAATACTACTCTTGAATCCAACCACTGCTCTTGGTTGTGGTAGTGTGATCCCGGGGCATTCCTTGCCCATTCCTATCCCCATGCTTTTGCTTATGCTGTTCTCCTTGCCTGGAGTTCTTTCTCTGCTCAGCCAACCTAGCCACTTTCCATCCTTAGGGGGCTCCCTGAAGTATGTAATTCCAGCTCTATGTGATCCTTTACTTTGTGGGATCATTGTCGAGTTTGGAGGTGCGTGGAAGAAAATGTGAGACTGCAGATTGGGCCAGGCCAATCTTGTTGTGGTTATCTTAATTATGAGAATGAATGTGAGGTCGGGGCCCAGGTTGTCCAGCCAAACATAGGATAAGAGTCTATGTACATGAATAAGAATAATTTTTAGTATGCTGGGACTCTCAGGGAGGAAAAGCAGAAGAGTTTGACATAAAGAATCCTAGAGCTAAAAGGTAATTTAGAAGTCCCTTCCTTCCTTCCTTCCTTCCTTCCTTCCTTCCTTCCTTCCTTCCTTCCTTCCTTCCTTCCTTCCTTCCTTCCTTCCTTCCTTCTTTTCCCCCTCTCTTCTGTTGGTTTCTTGTGAGTTGATTTGGTTAATTTTAGAAACTAATACAAGTTGTTCTGAGACTATTTTAGAAAGCAAGTTTGATGGTCACATTGGATAAAATTATGGTGTGATGGTAAAGTAATGAAATAAATTTTCTATACTTAATTAGTAAATATTTTCAAACTCAAAAAGCTCAGAATCTTGGCAAAGTAAAAAGACAACGAGGTGCCTAAAATGAGCCCCGCTGTGGAGATGCACAGAGGAGCTTGGGGCATAGCTGGAAAGCACCCTTTGAATCCAAGGCTGACAGTGCAGAAACTACAAGCTGCCTCTCAGATGCAATTTTCATGGATGAACCCCAGATGCTTTTAAACAATGGTATGAGCGTTGGCATAATGCATCGTTTCTCAAGGTAGAAACCTCATTTGAAAATGTAAAATCTTGTTTCATAAAAATAATTTTCTTTGTTCTCCTATCACATTTTGGAGGTCTAAATTAGATAATGAGCCAATGAAGTTTGTGCTGACATGAATAGCTTGAAGATACCTTTAACACAGTGTATCTAAAACCTGCTGGCAATCATACCAAAGAACGCATTTTTCCTTCAGTGCTCTCTGCTCCATAGCTTACAGAAGAATCCCAAGATCAATCCTCGATGCCTCTTTTCAAGGATCCTACTCTTATAAGATCGTTCACAGCACCTGCCAACTCCTAAGTCTTTTTGAATCCATCCGCTTCTCTCCATCTCCACTGCTACCACCATGACTCAGGCCCCTGTTGTCTCTTCCTCAGATTTTCACAATTAACTACAAATTGCTCTTCCAGCCTCCACTCTGGGTACCCCCAATCCATTTACCACATACAGGAATGGGCAAAAATAGAATTATAGTCGTGAGTACACGAAACAGTTTATTCTTGTCTTATTTATTTATTTACTTCTTCTATTATTATTACTATTATTATTAACCTATTTTGCCCACCCCTGTATAGCCTGAGAGATCTTTTCAAATCCCAATCAGATCAGATCACTTTCACACTTAAATTATCCAATACACTTTGGATAAAGATCAGTTTCATTGACATGGCTTAATAGATTAAGCGATTGGGCCTTTCTTTAACCCTCAATCAAATAGCCTCTGTTCATTCTGTTACAAGCTCACTGACCTTTCTGTTCCTGGAACTAGCCATGCCCCCTTCTGCCTGGAGACTTTGTTCCCCACTTCACTTCCTTCCTCTAGTTAAACGCTGGCTCACCCATCACCTCTCAGTACCAAGTTCCCTCCATGAAACCAGATTCTTCTATTTTAGTTCCCTAGTTTCCTGAGCTTTACTTTTATGATAATCACTAATTGGTTAATGTTTATCCAAGTAATAATTTGATTAAAGTTTCTTTTCTTCACTAGACTATGAGATTTATGACATTTGGGTTCACATTTGTATTTGCTTAGCATTATTTCCTGAGGACAAGCATTGTGTCTGGCACCCAATAGGTGCTCAAATAATCACACACACACACACACACACACACACACACACACACACACACACAGCTGGAATGAATGAATTGAACCTTTCAGTCGTGCAAAAAGAAACGCATCTCTGGGAGCACCAAATAGTATAAATAAGTTCTGCATCAATAAGTTCCCAATAAACACAATAATAAGTAAGCAAAGGCTATGTGTCATATGCTATTAAACAAGAGGCCCAGTGCATGAATCTGTGCATGGGTGGGGGTCCCTTGGTCTGGCTGGCGATTGGGGCAGATTGGGGGGGCCGGCTGGCTGGGGTGAGGAATTGTGGAAGGCTGGCCAGCTGACCAGGGGGAGGGATTATGGGAGGTTGGCTGTCTACCCCCCCCCCCCATCAGGGCCAATGAGGGGGCCAGCTGGCCAGCAGGAGGGACCATGGGAGGTTGGTCAGCCAGGGGGAGGGACCATGGGAGATTGGCTGGCTGGGGGGAGAAACTGAGGGAGGTTGGCTGTGGGAGCGCACTGACCACCAGGGGCAGCTCCTGCGTTGAGCGTCTGCACCCTGATGGTCAGTGCATATCATAGCAACTGGTCGACCGGTGGTTCCATTTGTTCTGGTCGTTCAGTTGGAACAGTCGCTCAGGCTTTTATATATATAGATGAACCCATATATACCCACCATTTAGAGACTGCAATTGTTAACATTTTACTATATTTTTTGATACCTTTCTGTGTGTGCACTCCATGATTTGAATAAGTTACGTTCATCATGAAGAGATACATTGGCAAATATTTTCTTTTTTTTTTTTAAATTAAATCTTTATTGTTCAGATTATTACATTTGTTCCTCTTTTTTTTCCCCCCCCATAACTCCCCTCCTCCCAGTTCCCGCCCCACCCTCCACCCTCATTCCCCACCCACTGTCCTCATCCATAGGTGCACGATTTTTGTCCAGTCTCTTCCCACATCTCCCACACCCCTTTCCCCCCCAAGAATAGTCAGTCCATTCCCTTTCTATGTCCCTGATTCTATTATAATCAACAGTTCATTCTGTTCATCAGATTATTTATTCACTTGATTCTTAGATTCACTTGTTGATAGATGCATATTTGTTGTTCATAATTTGTATCTTTACCTTTTTCTTCCTCTTCCTCTTCTTAAAGGATACCTTTCAGCATTTCATATAATCCTGGTTTGGTGGTGATGAACTCCTTTAGCTTTTCCTTATCTGTGAAGCTCTTTATCTGACCTTCAATTCTGAATGATAGCTTTTCTGGATAAAGTAATCTTGGTTGTAGGTTCTTGGTATTCATCACTTTGAATATTTCTTGCCACTCCCTTCTGGCCTGCAAAGTTTCTGTTGAGAAATCAGCTGACAGTCGTATGGGTATTCCCTTGTAGGTAACTGAGTTTCTTTCTCTTGCTGTTTTTAAGATTCTCTCTTTATCTTTTGCTCTTGGCATTTTAATTATGATGTGTCTTGGTGTGGTCCTCTTTGGATTCCTTTTGTTTGGGGTTCTCTGCGCTTCTTGGACCTGTAAGTCCATTTCTTTCACCAGGTGGGGGAAGTTTTCTGTCATTATTTCTTCAAATAGGTTTTCAATATCTTGCTCTCTCTCATCTTCTGGCACCCCTATAATTCTGATGTTGGTACGCTTGAAGCTGTCCCAGAGGCTCCTTACACTATCCTCGCATTTTTGGATTCTTTTTTCATTTTGCTTTTCCGGTTGGATGTTTTTTGCTTCCTCGCATTTCAAATCATTGACTTGATTCTTGCGCTCCTCTGGTCTGCTGTCGGGCGTCTGTATAATATTCGTTATTTCAGTCCGTGTATGCTTAATTTCTAGTTGGTTCCCCAATATAAGATCGAGGGTCTTATTAGTTTCCGTGTAGATCTCATTAAGTTTATCGGCAGCTTCTAAACAGTTCTTGAGAGACCTTAAAAGTGTGGTTCTGAACTCTATATCTTCCTTTGACAATTTTGTCCTGTTTCTTTGTCTCCACATTTTGTTATGCTTCCTTGGTGCACCCCCTAGTGGTCTTTGTTCGCAGTCTTATAGTTAAATCTTGATTGTTGTAGCTAATTCCAGGGAGGGTTTGACCTCCAGGCCAAGTGGCTATGAGAATCAGCTGTGTCAGCAGTGAGAGAACTTCTGTCCTCTAGGGAGGTGCTAATCTAGCCTTTGCCTGAGGCTATCCAGCAAATGCCTCTGTGCAGGGCTTGGGCGGGGCGGGTCGCACAGGATCAACAGGGTGGGCCGGAGAGAGCAGTTATGGCGGCTCTCAGTCCTGTCCCCAGGGGCTCTGCCTCTCTGAGTCCCAGCACCCGCTGCAAAGCTCGGAGAGAAAGCTGCACTCGCTCTGACCGAAGCCAGACAGTCCTGCTTCTCCCGTTTGAGTCTGGGTCCCTAAAGACTCGCCTGTATCTGGTGCTCAGAGTCTGCGACTCCCTCCCGATTGAAAACAACAACCGCGCCCTCCGCCGCCAGCCCGCTCCGCGCACTCCGCACCTCAGAATTTGACTTCAGCACTGCGCCTCCTCTGAGTGTCCGTGTGCGTTTCTCTTTCCTCCTAGTTGTAGGACTTCCACTCAGCCAGCGTTCCTGTGGTTCTGGGTGATGTCCGTTCCGTTTTTTGGTTTCACTTTTGAAGTAGTTGTTCAAAGCAGCAAACTCTGGCGTTAACCTATGCCGCCATCTTGGTTCTCTCAAATATTTATCAACCTCTACAAGGGAATACCCACACGACTGTCAGCTGACTTCTCAACAGAAACCCTGCAGGCCAGAAGGGAGCAGCAAGAAACACCCAAAGTGATCGCAAATATTTTCTAAGTATAAAATATTTTGTTTCCACAAGATCATTATAATCTAAGAAAATAAGTAATAATTACCTAAACTAATCTAATAGCCAATCCAAATTTAAATTTCCACAGTTGTCCCCAAAATGTCTTCTATAGATGTTTGTATCAAACAGGGATCCAAAGTTCACTCATTGTTTGTGTTTATTGTGGGTTTAAAAATATCTTTTAAGCATTAATAGTTCCTTACTTTTTATAGTTCATTCCATTGACTTTTTGAAGTAACTAGATCAGTGTCTTGGAGGATCCGCTGTCCTGGATGAGTCTGATTGTTTCCTGTTGGGGTGCTTTATATTGTCCTTCTATTTCCTGAAGACTGCAGGTTAGTCTAAACTGGCTGAGTAGAACTAAGTTAAACATTGTTAAGAAGAAGATCTCATAGGCGTTGGTGGTTACTGCATATTGCATCTCAGAACATCATTGAGAAGGATCCACTAACAGTGAATCTAAAATAAGATGGTCAGATCCCTCTACTGTAAGGATTTACTTATTTTTCTTTGCAACTAAATGTAATCTGTGAGATAACGTGATATCTTGGGACTACCCTTTCCTCTCCACACAATTTACCCAATGGTTTTGGCCCCCATTGATGTCCCTTGTTTGAAACAATGCTTTTATAAGTGAGGAATTTGATTTCAAGAGGGTGATTTAAAAATTTCTATAATGCCTCTAATTAGTTGGTATTCAGCTGTAAAGGTGAGCTTTCCCACATTAACTCGACATAAATTAAAATTTTTTCTTTAAAAATGTTAAAATGGTTAATTCTTTGTGAGAAATATTCCAAGTGGATGAATCAACACACCTTTAACAGGGCATTCTCAGTGGTTGTTTTAAGGAGTTGGCACACTGGCGATCTGCAGTTGTGCATATGCCCAAGCCAATTATGGTGTTTAGGTCAACGGTCCGTGAATTCCAAGTTCTAATTAAGTCTTGACATCTTAGGTTAGGATGATGCAAAAGTTCATTAGAGATTACTGGGTCTGTAATACCTGTTTTAAAAAATACTCTAATTATGTATTTAGTCAATTACTATTGTAGATGACCAAGTAAATTCTGTGCATTTTAAGAAGCCTCTCACTCAATATTTACATAAACAGCTTGGAATGAGCAGAATATCAAGCAATTAATGTACATTTTTAAATGCCAAAAGTATCCATGTGCTATGGATGGGTGGGCAGCTAATATGCATTTTTAAAAGTTCATTGTTTCACATCTTTGCAGAGGCTTACGATGGTGTGTAAGGAGCCACAATAGTAGACCCCTGTCTCACCTCTCCTTCTGCAGAAAGAGCCATCCGCCCCTCTTTTCATTCTGATTGGCATCCTGTAAATTTCTCACTTGAGCTTCCCTCCTTCAAAGAGCTGAGGGAAAGAAATCTCTGATAGCCAAATGCATGCCAAAGGAAGTGTTCCACTGGCAGCTCCCGGAATTCAACCAGAGTCAAGGTTGGCAGTCTCTCTTCTAGTTGAGGATGTTGAAATTTGTAAGTGAGGCGCATTTGTGGAAATTAAAATGAGGCTGTGAGTTCTGATGGGAATCCCCAAGATAGATTTTCTCTCACTTTTTAGATTCTCATTTATTGAGAATGGACTTCTTGGGAATTTATTATTCATTTAGATATTTTTATTGTCTTTCTTTTAAAAGGATAATATTATTTAGAAGGTTTAAAAATAGAAGATGTCTGTGTACTACAGGCCAATTTTTTAAAAGTGTGATCAATTAGTATTCATTGCTAAAATCCCTGATTGGAATAAGAGAAAACATTATTTCTTGAGCTATGATACACTGATGATGAGATAATGAATTTTTGATAGATAATGGTACTCGTCAGAAGAAATCTGATCTTTAGGACACAACTAAACAATCCTTGACAGGTGAGCTGGTTGACTTTGGCAATTCAATAGAAACAAAGCTCCATAGTCCCTTTTAGCAGTAGTTTTTGCCACGTAACTTTTATGCATAATCACTCAATCAAAATTAATTTAACTGACATTTACTGAACTGTATTGTTCACAACAGGCGGGGCAATGCTAGCAAAACAGACAACTCCAAAATCACAGTGGCTTAACCCAGTAAAAGTTATTTTTGCCTATAGCACCAGTTACTGTTCTCAGTATTTTATCTGTCTTATCTTCTTTAATCCTTTTATCGCCTTAGGAAGCAGACAGCATTATTATCACTCCCATTTTACAGATAAGAAAACTGAAGTGTGGAGAGATCAAGTAACCTAAGATTGCACAGTAGAAAGCGGAGGAGTTGGGCAGTGATCTCAGACATTTTGGCCCCAGAACCTTCTCTCCTACTCTCTCCACTCTGCCTCCTCCTGGTTCAGGCATGGGAGCTAATGAGCAGTTTGATGCAGGGGAAAGGAACAGGCTCACCAAGGAAATAAGAGCAATTCTGCAAGTAGGGGTGATACAGATGTGCACATGGTTAGATGGGAATCTTATCTCTGTCAGTTATTACCTGTGATCTTGACATTACCTGTCTGGCTTTAGTTTCATCATCTGGAAAATGAGGGTGATTAAAATTTATTCCAGTGTGTGTGTGAGAGAGAGGGGGGGGAGTGGGGTGGGAGAGAGAGAGAGAGAGAGAGAGAGAGAGAGAGAGAGAGACTGATAATAAAGTTTTAGCCCTTTGCAGAGTATTTTAATTGGCCTTTTAGGCTTCCAGATTGTAGCTCTTATACCTGTACTTGCCATACTCACATTTCCCAAAGCCAGTTCCTCAATTCATTGGGAGAGCCACATCCAGTCTGCTCTCTGAGAACGTGAGCTGTCACCTCGCACGACTGAAGTCGTCAGGAATAATGATGGTGTGAGGACTAATCTATGTCTTACAGAATGGGGACATTTACTAAGTCACTCTGTTTTACTACTAAGAAGTAAAGACAAATTCATCCTACAAGGGTTCAGATACTTGGCCACTTCGGTGACAGGCAAAACCTCCAGAGAGGAATTTGCAGCAGAAACTCTCTTATTTCTGTCTCCAATGCCCGTTACTGAGGTGGCTGTGATTTTTATGAGCCTGGCATTTGAAACTGAGACAAGCAGAAAGAGGACTTCTCACTTCCCACAGGGGCCAAGTTTGTAAGCCCTAACCCACCTGCTGTCCAGGGGTCCCCCTGCCGAGAATTCTGGTTCCAACAGGTGCTTCCTCTGTTTCTTCCAGGATGAAGTAAAGGGTCCTGGGAGCCAGTGAGGTGGGCTTGTCTGTGCCTTAGGACCCAGGTTTGTGTCCCAGCTATGCAGGTCTGGTTCACCCAGAGCCGCAGAATACAGGGCGGAAGCCGGTAGATGTGCCATTCATTGTAGGCACCCAGTGGAAGGCAGCAGGAGACAGCCCTCCCAGAGCAGTCCTCCCAGGGAGTAGACTGTTTGGGTCCTAACATTTAGGAGGGAGGTTTCCCTGGAAATTGGCCAGTTGTGGCTATTGTGTGTGCTCCTCAGGTAAGAGAGCAGATAAAAGTACAATCATGTTTTCTCATTCTTTTCTTTCTTTCTTTCTTTCTTTTTAAAGGAAGTGTGTCTGAAGTGGGTTTTTAAAAATATATATATATATTTTATTGATTTCAGAGAGGAAGGGAGAAGGAAAGAGAGATAGAAACATCAATGATGAGAAAGAATCATTGTTTGGCTGCCTCCTGCATGTCCCCTACCGGGGATTGAGCCCGCAACTCTGGCATGTGCCCTTGATGGGAATCAAACCCAAGAACCTTCAGTCTGCAATCTGACACTCTATCCACTGAGCCAAACCAGCTAGGGCTGTTCTCATTCTTTGAAAGTAAAAAAATAAACAAACAACAACAACAAAAAACACCTCTTAGATCTAAGTGTTTAGATGGTGTGAGGACCATAAGGAGGACAAATACCTCTGAAGCTCTCCCTAATTCTATCCTGACTTCATTTGGTCCAAGGATTGGTGACACAGCCTTCCTCTGGGTTGTACACTAATCATGCTGTCCTATGAGGAAGTATACAATTTGGAGGGCTTTACACATGGTTTCATTGGGGATGGGTTTGAGTGCAAGATAGATACGCGAATGTAAATCTTAAAACTGAGAAAGAAAATGGCATTTGGGGACTGGCCATGTACTGGATGTCTTTGGGTTGTATTTGCTGTGCATAGGCACTCTGATCCACACCCAAGCCTTGACAGGGGTGCACTGAAGAGCTGTCAGTCTTCTCCATCATAATGATCCCTTTGAACAGGGACTCTGGTCATCCACTTTCTTTATAAATAAACTGAAATGCTGAGATAGCCTGGCACCAGGATACACATGCTGAGAAATAGGTTCTCTTCCTGTTTGGTTTGAACTACACCTTGGAGCAAAGGTGCTGTGTGGGAAGTGGGGGAGCAGTGTGTCCCAGGTGGACATATGAGCATTGGGGAAAGTAGGAACCCTCGGGTCATGTCTTAGTTAGTCTTTGTAGGAAGTGCTTGGAAGTAAACTTGGGAAAGTGGATGGGAGTAAGTTTGATGGGCAGACCTGGAGATTTAGGATATTCCCCTGGGGTTGCACATTAGAATCCTGTTGGGAGATCAGCAAATATAGCATTGATTGGGCTCAACTTCCTTAAAGTCCGAGTTGTGGGCACCCCAGGCTTTTGTATTTTCTAAGCACCCTATCATGCTAATGGCAGCCTGGGCTGAGAACCAGTGTCATAACAACAGGAAGTCAATAGATCTGTGGGATAAGGGTTGATCCAAGCAGTAGCTTACAGTGAACCAGCAGATGCAGCATGGCCAAGGGCTACTGCCTGTGGGGGGCTAGATAGGATTTGTAGCTGCCAGCTAGAAACATTTTTAAACATTATTCTACTCACATTTTTTTCATTGCTTACAGGGAGGTGATTAGAGAAGACTCAATATTTGAGCTCATGAATTGATTTTTAAGAAAGGTACATACCACGTATTTATGCATGCAAATGCTTCTACTTGTGAGTGTGTTTGTTTACTGAAGGGGCAGTCTTGCAGCCATGGGAAGAAAAAGTGCTAAACTTGGCTCTAACCTGTTACACTCGCTTGCTTCTCCTCCTCTGGTGTGCTTTTTGTACGACACCTACACATCGATTCTCATTTTCCTTCAGGAATTTGGCACTGTGCCATGTGTCCAGAAAAGGTTCAGTAAATGTTAATTAACTTTGATTTCCAAGGAGGGAAATTCTATGAAGAGTGGTGATCAGTTTCTTCTCTTTTCTGCTGGAGGTAGGAAAAGAAAAATTGCAGCAGTAGAAAATATCTATTGAGCCTGAAGTGAGAGAGAGAGAGAGAGAGAGAGAGAGAGAGAGAGAGAGAGAGAGAGACTAGCTCCCATTAATTAGAAGAGAGGGTTGGGCCACAATTTGGGAGGTTAATGAAGATCTTCTGGTTCCTACTGTGCCTCTCCAGCTGTCAGGTGCTGGAACAGGGGTGGGGGTGGGCTGGAGGGGGGAGGGCGGGGGGGATAGATTGTCGAGCATCAGAGTCCATGTCTCTGGGTGCAGTATGTCCCATGCCACACCTCTCACTTTCCCCTCATGTCCTCACTTTTGAACTATAAGTTCAAGCCTCCACTTCCTTAAATTACATTCATTCTTTTTTCCAATGCAATCTGGCTTTGTCTCCAGAATACCAAGTTATTTTCTTCCTTACAAGGGTGTTTCTTACTTTTGAACATGACATTGCCATCTATTGCCAACCAAGCTAAAGCCTGAAAGTCCTCCTGATCTCCTCCTTCCTCTCCTTCCCCTTCTTCAGTGTCTCCCACTCTCAACTTGCTGTATTTAAAAGGTGCTCTCATTGCCACTGCCATTGCCTGTTCGAGGTCCTCCCACCTGCATTGCTCTGTATCTGGACTCTCTTACCTTAACCCACCCTCTACTCCCTGTGCAGGACTCACTTTTCTCAAGCACATGGAGGAAGAACTTTTTTGAAATGTCTATAGGCTTTCTTATCTCATCAATACCTGTCTGCCCTTCTTTTGTTGATCTTGCAGCCATCATGACCCTACATTAGAGACTCAGCCCAGCCACACTCCCATGTGGAAAAACTCTTTGATAATGTTCAGGATATCTGCAAATCCATGGAGCAAAGCATGAGGCTTGGACCATCTGGAGGAGATGCAGGGCTGTGGATGGAAAATCCCCGATGCCTCTACTGGAGTGGGGAGTGAACAGAGACAGTTTGAGATATTTCCTTCACTGGGTATGTGATGAAACCCATTCAGGGGTCATCTGATGTAATTGTTGCTTAGTTTTTATTGCTTTTATGCCCCCCCAAACCTTCACAGACTCAGGTTTCTATTGCTGAATAGCATTTGTCCCCAAACCAAGCAGCTTACGACAATAATCGTTTCATTATCTCTCGTGATTCTGTGAGTTGGCTGGATTCAGCCATGTGGTCCTTCTGCTCCATGTGATGTGGGTGGGAGTTAATCTGAGGGTTGGACATGGCTGGACATCCAAGATGGTTTCCTTAGATGGCTGGCATTGGTGCTGGCTTTGCTGGGGACCCGGATGGGGCTGTTGATCAGAGGGACTCTGTTTTCTTCTATATGGGCCTCCAGGAGATCTGCGCTTCTCACAATGTGGCATCTGAGTTCCAGGAGAGAGCATTCCAAAAAAGGCAAAAGTAAAAGCTGCAGATCTCTTAAGGCCCTGCATCCAAGGCACGCAGGGTCACTTTGGACAAACCCTATTGGTCAAAGTGAGTCACAAGGCCATCCCAAATTCAATGTGGTAAGGCTATGGCTCACTGGGTACCATCTTTGGGGTCTAATTAGTAAACATACTGAGAAACTTTGCTCACACCAATAGAGCCCTATTTTCTGGGGTTGGGGTGGGGGGTGGGGGGGCTCCTCCTGTGTCTCAGAATCTGTGAGTCGCCTGTTGGTTTCATTTCTAATTCCTGGTCTCTTTACTTGCTCTTTGTGACTGAATCCTACCTAAGTGTCAGATTTAGTCATTGGCCTCGGACCCTCTCTCCCAGTACCTCTAGCTGACTGTAAATCTTGTGCTACCAGATTTCTCCCATGCTGACTGCTTAATCCATCCTTAGGCATATTCTATTTCCCTGTTGCTTTGGGGGCTGGCTCCCCTCATTCACTGAGAGGTCTGATTTCTCCCACTGGGGCCTATTTGACTTGGACCCAAACATCAGTCTGCCCTGGCTCACTGCTACCTGAGTTCCACTAATGGAGCAGCTTTGCCCAGAGACTGAAGTTGCTTAGAGCCTGTGTCTGCCTATGTAGGGTGTCACTATATCTGATTTGTTCCTAATGCAGTTTAATAGACTTGGATAATAAATCTAGAGTTCTTTGATTTGTCAGCCAGGCCATATTTTCTATTTGTGTAGCTGTGTGGACCATCTCAGAGTCCCAGGTCCCCTCCCCAGGGCTCAGTTGGCCATGCTGAGAAAGCTACATAAGTTTATGCTCTTACCTATGTGGCAATATTCCCCTAGCACCTTATTTATGTTGACTCTGGCATGTCAGCTTGTAAAACCAAAGAACCTCTGTAATAAAATAATCTTGCAAAGGTCAGCCATACCTTTAACACTGGACCTTTTCACAATTTTTAGAACATCCAGCATCTTAAAGAACATTAGCATTCTATAACACGGGCTCCGGGTCAGGCCTATTCATCTTATTTCATTCTCTTCCAAAAGAAACAGAACATGGGTTGGCATAAAGTGGATGTAGAATGTTTATGTAATGACATAGTTATTTTAAGATTCCTGACTAGGAAGCAGCTTGTTGCTGCTAAAAAGCTTAAAAGAACACCCCAAACTGCCAGGATAGTCTATTAACAAAATGTCATTTTAGCATGCATGAGCTTATGTGTGTACCTTAATTACTAAAGTCACAATTTATAAATAGATATCTTTAACCTCAAGTCTGGACAGGTCCCAATTTGAATGATCGCATGCTTCCTGCCTAAATTTTCCTAGTTCCAGCCTAGGGAAAGCAGAATAATAGGCAAACCCTGAGTTTCTGTGGTCCTCTCAGGTAACCATGCACTGAAGTGTGGGGCTTACTAATGAATGTGTGTCTTCCACATTAGGGATTCCATAGAGGAGATAGTGTATATTTATTCATTTGACTTGAAGTCTTACCTGATCCATTGCCAATTCATCTCTTGCATAATTTATGGCATTGTACACTAATAATAGTATTCTATTTCAAGTGTTTAGTATGTGTCAGACACTACCCCAAGTTTTCTACATATATTATCTAATTTGACCATCAGAACAACTCTATGAGCTAGGTTAGGTGCCATTATTATCCTTTCTTCATAGACAATGAAACTGAAGCTAAAGTAACTATATCATTTGACATTAACAATGCCTTCCTCTTACCAGTTGCAATTCAACAACAAAAACTCAATATAATTTATAGGTGTCATTCTTCCTTTCTAGTATTTATAGAGAGGTGGGTTTTGAGAAGCAGGAATAAAATGGGCAGGACAGGTGACATATGACTGAGGTTCCCATACTCTTGTTATAAACTCTCTGTAATAAAATAGAGGCTCATGAAGTTATAACTGTGTGTGCGTGTGTGTGTGCGCACGCACACACACACACACACACACACACACACATTCTGTAACACCAATGAACTTATAAGAGTGTATAAGCATTATGAATGGCCCCAAAAGTCCTGACAAAAATAAAAAGATCCTTAAAGATCAGAAAACGTTTCTTAAATTGAGGAGGTTTACTCTTAATGAACCAAATGGAGGGCCTGTGTTCCAAACAAAAGAGGCTCAGTTAGTCCAGAGAAGCCATTGTGTCTTGGTTTTGTACCTCCACTAAGCTGGCCAGGCCATTTCTACGGTCTCTTTAATGCTAACATTTTTGTGAATTTACAACCAGGAGGAAAATGGAGGAACAGCATGCCACCTTGGCCTGCAGAGGATGTGTTACCCTGTTCATCCATAGCAGATCCCATGCCTCTGGAGAGCTCTACATATTTCTTCCCTTATAAGAAAAGCCAAAAAAGCTATAACTATTGGCAACCCTGTTTCTATACATGGGACACTGGCCAATGCTATTTGTAGATGGGGACACCATTTTTATCTCTGTACAGACTGTGCACTCCAACCAGCATGCTTTGCTCACCTTTGCAGGCCCCGGAGGTCCCCTAGGTCCCGCTTTAGTTACCCCTTTACTGTCATTGTATGTGCAGTGGTATTATTTTCAGAACCAAACAAGCACTGTGTCTGGGTCTCCTTCCAGTGTCACATGTGAGTAAATTATTTTGGCTTAAAATTATTCCCATAAAAATTATTCTTATATAGTGCCACTTCCATGGCAGTGGTAAGAGGAGAGATTACTGAGAGCCAACTGCATTTTCTAAGTTCCCCTGTTTGAGGTTCTTAGTGGAAGTTCAGCTGATTTGACTCAACTGCCTCTGCACAGAGGAACAGGAGGCCAATATATCTACGCTATTTGCTTTGGCAATATTAGGTGTCAGTACTGTTGTTTAGTTTAAAAGTCCCCCAAAACATTAATTCCAAATTGTTAGTGCCTGAAAGCCTCAGAGAATGATTACATTCAAACACCAGTCCTCTTAAATACTCAAAAATAATAATATTGTAAAGTAGATAATAATCTCTAATTTTTGCTTGGGTTTCCAAAGCAAAACTTGCCCAAGTCCTTTTCAAACCCTGCTTTCAATTCTTTGACCCACCCTCTGGAGTCTCCTAGGTTGAATAGAAAATAAACACCCCAGAGTTAAGTCACACACACTGGAATCCAAGTGCTCTCTGTGAACAAGGCTTGATTCTGTTGGGTTGCTAGCAAAGAGACTATAGTTCCTTTGTACTTTGAAAATAAACAAAGATGTTATATGGAAGCAAGAGATCTGGAAGCACCATCACAGTGGTGAAGTCTAGCCTCATGAAAGCAGTTAGAAATCAGCTCAAGGTGGGCTGTCTTTCCCAGGACACCTTCTTCCGGGCCGGGAGCAGACCAGAGAGGAAAACGCAGTGCCACACTTGCTTTGGGGACGCAGATGGACAGCCTCGCAGCCATGCATCTTGATTAGCAGCCACTGCGCGGCAGAGGAATGGAGCAGCAGGAAAGGACGGTCATTATGTTTCATTACCTGTCCCGGGCTAAGGTATATATGGTTCTGCCACAGGCTTGGGTTCGGATGTCAGAGATGGATGAACATCATTACATGAGTGTGTGGTCAGCCCTCCTGACAAGGAAACCTTATCCCTTTCTTTAGATTTGCTGAGAGCTCTCATCAAGTCCTCAGATGGGAAAACTGCCACTGTTTACCAAAAACACCCTTGGTCTCATTTCCTGTTATTGGGTCGTGTTCTGCAATTCACATTTTATTGTTTAAGGTGGGCCGGAGCCAGGGCTGTCAAAGTTTGACTTTTTCATTAGTGGTCTCGTTGTCATTTCCTTCCTGTTCTGATAAAGATGCTGATCCAGAGGCTAACATCTGGCTGGGCTATAGATGTCCCACTTCCACTAACGTAGCCCTGGGCACTCGTGGTACAGGGGCAGTGGGCAGCAAGAGCTGCCACGGGCCTCCTGCAGCTGTCACCTGCACTGGCCCTTCCCTTCCCACCTCTGACGCACTGACACAGGTGGGAGTCAGTGCCCTGGGTGCATTGCCAGGACGTGTGGGGCTCCCCATGGAGAGGGTTACAATGTCTGCACGGTCTTTCCTTTGTTTCCACCCCCCGCCCCCTCTTTAGAACCTTTAGCTTCTAGGCCCACAGGGATTTGCTGATAACAAATGAAATTCCAAAGAAAACCATCTTTTACATGAGTAAGAAAAGAGTTTATTTTAAAAGTTATGCATGCCAAAGAATTAGTCATTAATTTTAGTCCATTTTCAGGAGTATTTACATTTTTAGGGAAGGTATCTGGAAAGGGCAATGATTACTGCAAATGATCATTCAGTAATAATCAAATTTTAGGCATTACAAAGGGAGATATATTTAGTCAGGGGTGGACCCCACCCAGATTAAATTGCTGACTGCTGTTTTTTTAAATATATATATTTCAGAGAAGAAGAGAGAGGAAAAGAGAAATAGAAACATCAATGATGAGAGAGAATCATTGATTGGCTGCCTCCTGCACACCCCCTACTGGGGATTGACCCCGCAACCCAGGCATGTGCCTTTAACTGGAATCAAACATAGGACTCTTCAGTCCCCAGATCGATGTTCTATCCACTGAGCCAAACCAGCTAGGGCTGCTTTTGTTTTTAAACCAGTCTGATGAATAGGCCTGAAAGTGTCTTCCATCAGTTTTGTGTTTTTAAGTCTGTCCCTTTATTTACCCTTCCCAGACATATTTCTTCTCTACTTAAAAAAAAAAAAAATCTTCCCCAACCCCCTCAAAACAAATGGAAAACAACCCATACCAGAAGCCAGGAATGGTACAGAGAGACCAGGAAGACAAGAAGTGAAACACTATTGCAGAAAGATATTAAGTAGTTGAAGCCTGAGGATGACTCATGTTTATGTAGGAACTAGAGGTCCCCTGTGCACGAATTCGTGCATGGGTGGGGTCCCTCGGCCTAACCGGCAATCGGGCAGATCAGGGCCCTCTCTCCCAGTCCTGATCGGGACTGATTGGGGCTGGCTGGCCAATGGGAGGGACCATGGGATGTTGGCCAGCCATGAGAAGTTGGCTGTGGGAGTACACTGACCACCAGGGGCAGCTCCTATGTTGAGCGTCTGCCCCCTGTGATCAGTGTGTGTCATAGCAACTGGTTGACCAGTTGACCAGTCGTTCAGTCATTTGGTTGTTCGGTTGCTTAGGCTTTTATATATATAGATGATCCAGATGCTTCACATCTGGAGTAGAAAGCATTCCATGAATGGCGAAGAACTTGTGCAAATGATGAGACAAAATTTATAATGTGGGCCTAACGCTATAGCACTGATGAGGAAAAATGTAACAGAATTTATCCCTACAGGCCTACCTTTCAGCCATTTTTTCCACTTATTCCATTTACAAATTTCCAAGGGATGTGATAAAAATATAATTTATTTCAGGGTGAGTGAGTGGGAGGTAATCAACCAAAGACCTTGTATGCATATATGGATAATCCATGGACACAGACAATAGGGTGGTGAAGGCCTGGGTTGGGGGTAGGAGAGGGCTAGAAGGGGTCAATGAGGGAAAAATGGGAATATATGTAATACTTTTAACAATAAATATTTTAAAAATAAAAAAATAAAGTGCAATTTACGCTCTCGAGGTGTCCCATATTAGCTAGCACTTTAAGGCGGGTGTGGGGGGGGAGTGGTTAAGCATACCTATAGGAAGGAGACAACACTGAGAAAAGAGTGTGGGCATAGGTATTAAATGGGTCAGGTTAAAATTAAACTAGTTCACTGTCTTTATGTTCACTATTAAACCAGAAATCCAAGAAAGTTAGTTGCATAGGAATGATATCCAATGTCTTTTATTCAAAGTTTCCACAGTATTTTATCTGGTTAAAAATATTAAACTTAATATGTGTAATTTTTTTTAAAGGAAAGAAGACTCAAGCTTAAATAAATTTATTTTTTCTGATTATAAAGTAATACATGCTCTTTAAAGAAAAACAGTAAGAACAGTATAAAAACAATTAAAATGATTATTAAAATAATCTCACAATTAAGAGATAAGCATTGCTAATTTTTGATACATTTCCTTCAAAACATTTTCTTTTATGCATGTATCCATAAAAACACACACAGATGTTTTACAAAATTAAATGTTTTGTATTTTATTTTAAAGCACTTTCTGTACTTACAAATTAGAATATCTCCATGCCATTATATATATTCCTCAAACAATAGTTCATTTAGCATTTTTTATTAAAAATTGAGATCAGTCCTAATTATTTTATCAGTCCTATAATGTTCATCATAACTTCATAAATAAAGCTATGATGAACATCCTGGTGCAACAATTGTATGTTTATATTTTACTTTATCAGTTTATTATTATATTCTATGCAACATCTACCTTATAATTTTTCTAACTTAGTGTGCATTTTTAATGAAGTTGTAATTGTTCTTTATACATTAACTCTATTAGCATTTTGTAACATTTGTTTCATATGTTTCTCCAATTTTTTATGCATCTTTACATTATCAAAATGCTTTCTTTTACTGATATACAGAAGTTGGGCCAAATTTATTGATTTTCCTTTGGTGTTTTTCCCATTGCTTTTAGGTTTTAAAAGTCTTTCATCACCCCAAGACCAACAAAATATTCACCTACATTTCCTCCTCATTCTGAAAATTATACATGGCTGTTGCTTATTGCTTTTTAAAGGACAGAGAGGAATACCATAAAAGTAGAAGTGCCTTTGTCCCTTCCCCCTTCCTCCTGCCAATCCTGATCCACAGATGCCCCTTCGGTTTTTGATGGTTTTACTTTTCACATTTCTCTTTTTCGAATCAGCTGGAATTTATTTTGTTGTGTGGTCTGAAGTGAAAATCTAACTTGAGGATTTTTTTTCCAGATAGCGAGCCAATTTTCCCAACACCATTGTTCAATAATTCATCCCTTCCTCCTTGGTTCGTGAAGGCCCATATTTTTTGAGTTACAAAGACAGGAAACTCACAATGACATTATGCAACAAAAATAACCTGCCTTCAAGGGCTTGAATCCACTCGTGGCTAAGCACGTGGTTACCTCTGCTCCTACCCTCTGCGTGGAGGCAGAGCCTGCCACTGTAGGCCACGCCACCGGAGCGTCCATTTTTCACAGAATGTTCTCATTTGCTGAACCACACAAGTCTTTAATTTTTCAGTTCAGTTCAGTTCAATTCAACTGACTTAATTTCAACCAGTGTTTACTGAATGCTTATTATGTGCATTCACTGCAGTATGTGAATTATGGGTGAGTCAGTTTTGGATTTCAACCCAGCTTACGAACAATGTGTCTGATGACTCAGGCAAAAGCCAAATAAAATTCCCCAAACCGTTCTGGGGAGAAAGGAGGGGCCTTTGCTGAAAATCATTGGAAATGACAGATTTTAGAGTCTGAATTGGTATGTTCTTAGGGCTGCAGGGTCCCTTCATGTTCTCCTCGGAGAAGCTGACAATAACAAATTGTCCCCGTCATTTGGATTAGGCCATGGGAGCAGACTGAAAGCTCCGAAACACACGATGGGGCAAAATAAATAAATAAAGCAACATATGTAAGTCAGGGAGACACAATCCTTTCCCGGAATAAAAACATAGGAAGACAAAGATGCCTGCCACTCCCGGATAACCACCCCATAGTTCATCAAGTCCAGAGGAGCGGGCAGAAACAACATCCTTATCACAGATGCCACATGAATATCTAAAATAATCATGGCCACAGATATTCCCTGTGACTTGTATTTCTGCTGCTTATCTTTTCTTTTCATCATGTTAGTTTTCACTTTTTCGTGGAGTGATATAAAAACAGCCTGATGAGATTATGTGTATTTTTTGGGTTCCTATTAGAGAAAACAAAATTATTCATGTGATCCCATTAGTCTGACAGAAAACTGCTGACAGGATGGAAATGTACCAAAGACGTGTTTCTTCTGTTTGTACTTACGCTGCCATTTTTCTTTATTACTCCTGACATCCCGCCCATCACACCAGGCTCAGCGCAGGGGGCTGGGGAGCGCTGTTTGAAAACCTCACCCCTCCAGGGAGTTCCGAGCACCTGCTAATTGTCCGCGACCCATGCGTTTGCCTTCACCCCTCCCATTGTTCTCTCCCTCTTGAAGTCTCCGTGGGGCAAGATTTCCCACAATGCACATGGCAATTTTCTTTTAGTTTATTCAACAACATTGCTGTTTAAAATTTAGTTGGAGTATTTTTTAATACAATGTGTTTTTACTTCCTGCTATTCAGCATTATTGCAATTGTACATTTACTAGTGTGACTATTTAATTGATTGTGTAAATTCAGCATGGACGATTCAGTGTATTTCCACACCCAGGTATCCCCAGTGCTTGAAACAGTGCACATACTGGGAACTCAATACGTATTTATCGACTGGATGTTGAATGAACCAATTATAGGCAAGACATTTTGCTGGATGTGAAGGGAGACACAAAGATGGGTGACATGTTGTTTCTATTCTCAAAGTACTTACAGTAGAACTGGGAGCCACGACAGACACAAAATTAAATAGGAAGACAAGCCAGCAATACAAGAGATGTCTTTCGAAAGCATACAAAGTATCCTATTAAAGGTACCACATCTGCACTTGTGTCAGAGATAGTGTTTCCCAAATGGAACACTCCTGCACATCTCTCAGCCTCCCCTGCAGTTACCCACCCTCCACTAGTGCTGGCTCCATGAAATGTGACCGGGGTTTCATGTGCATCATCCAGGTGGAGGCTGTTAATAACCAGTGTGCCTCTTCCATCTTGCTCTTCCTCTGCTGGGGCAAACTTAAGACACCATGTGCTCCTATGTGATGGCATAGGTAGGAAATAAAAGCAGCCTGGACCCTGAGTCACCACTTGGAAGAGTGGTGCCCCGTAAAATCACTCAACCCACCTCAGACTATGATGGGAGGCATGGACACACTTCTGTATGAAGTCATTGATTTGTCTGTATGACAGCTGGAGTGAAATATCTTAATAAAATATGGTCACAGTTTCAGGAGGTTGGAAAGTTATTAAGGCTTTTGAGAGTGGTGGATTCAAGCTGGACCTCAAGCAGTATTTAAAAATTGTTAAGATTAAGGCAGGGTCCAATGGCATTCCCCCCCTCCCCCGCCCCGAAATAGCAAAATCCATCCTAAAATTCATGTGGGATCTCAAGGGATCCTGGAAGCCAAAAACAATATTAAAAAGAAGAATATACTTACATTGTTTACACTTGCTGATTTCAAAACTTATTACAAAGCTAGAGTTATCACAATTGTGTGGTACTGGCATAAAGACGGACATGAAGATCAATGGAATAGAGCAGAGAGTCCACAGATAAACTCTCACGCATATGCTCAAATGACTTTTGACAAGGATGTCACAATAATTCAATGGGGAAATGACTGTCTTGTCAACAAATGGTGCTTGGAAAATCGATATCCACACCTAAAGGAATGAAATTGGACCCTACCTTGCCTCACATACGAAAATGGATGCAAGGTGGATCAAAGACCTAAATGTAGGAGGTAAAATTATAAAACCCCTGAAGAAAAAATATGGAAAAAGCATTATGACATTAGATTTGGCAATAATTTCTTAGACATGACACCAAAAGCATAGTAACAAAAAATAGGTAAGTTGGACTAGATAAAAATTTACAAACTTCTGTGCATCAAACGACACTATTAGTAGAATGAAAAGGCAACTTACAAAATGGGAAAAAACATTTAAAAATCTGATAGGGTGTTAAAACGCAGAATATATAAAGAATTCTTACAAAAATCAACAACAACACACAAACAGACACACACACACACATACATACATACATAAAACAAACCATTCAAAAATGGACAAAAGGTTTGAATAGACATCTGTCCAAAGAAGATACACAAATGGCCAAATAGCTGTTTTACCTTATGGCATAATTTGAATATATCTATCTCCTGCACAGGCATATGTTTCTCTATATGCATTTGTGTGGCATCTATTTCTATTTTATTATTATATTCTCATCACTACTTGACTTCTAAAGTATAAATATCCAACATTTTAAAATTTTAAATAAATAAAGCTCTACAGTGAAGATCCAGGGAGAATCCAAAGAGCCCAAGCCAGGTATTTCAATGGGGAAAAATTTAATAAAGGGAATTCACCATAGAGTAGTTGGAAGACTGAAAACTGGTGAGTTACTGCCACACTTAGAGTCCCGGGGTAAAGGAAGGAGATGGGGGTCCAGTTGTCCAACAGGCAGGAGCTGGAACTGTGGGCAATGTCTGGCGGGTGCTGGGACCATGCCAGGAGCCAGAACTACCAGAGGGAACTGCCAGAGGTACCACCTGGGCTGCAGTGAGGTGAGTTTTCCACCTCCCCTTTCCCTCCAGCTTCCACCAGAGTTGATGAGCACATGGGCAAGGGAGGCTGGGAGATGAGCTCTCAAGAAAGCAGACCAAGGGAAGGATGTGCGATCCAAGAGGCAAATGACCAGCACGAACATTAAACCTCAGAAACACATTTATTTATCAGGGTTGTGGCGAGGTTTGCCACTTCCCCTATAGATGAGTAATTATTCGGGGTTGGGGTGTAGGACATTTGAAAGACTCTCTGGAAACTACTTAGGCGGTGTGAACTTTGACCCCAAATCTCCTCACACAGTCAGGTGATTGTACTTGGGTGAGGTCTTGGAAATGCAGGAACCCTAAGGACTTCAGAACCACAAATTAATTCAGAACCACAGCCGGAAGCCCCCCCAAGGGAATGGTCCTTAGGGTAGAAACATGTATTTGGGACAAAAGATGCTAGATTCAGAAGTGGACACCTCTCACTGTCCTGGAGCACGAAAGCCCCCTGGCAGCAGAGCCTCTACTTCAGCAAACTCTTCTTAGAAGACAGAAGCCACAGGCCCATATTCCTGTTCTGCATGGACCAGTTTTCTGGTTGGGTACCTGAACCTCTTAAAAAATTCAGAGCCAATGCTCTCAGCTTTCACAAAGTGATTGCAATCCCATGAATAGAGGCAAACACACCAACTCATGTAACAGTGACATGAAGCATTTGAAGTTGACAGATAATGCTGCGATTGCGTTTGTTTGGGCAGAAAAAATTAAAGAATTGGGCATTAGACTTTTATCTCAGAGGAAACAAAGGAGACGATCCTGAACAACTTAATATTAAGAGGGAGGAGTGGAATTAGGCAACCTTTAATAAATACTGGTGGAAATTGTTAAAATCTGTGTGACTGTTTCTATAGACACCACCCTGTCTGAGTCGTGTGGGCAGCTTTTTGTTGAATGGGTCCCCTCTCCTGAGGTCCCCGACCTTGGCCCAAGAGGCTTTAGTTCTCCTCTTTATAATTTTGCTTCTTGTTAATTTTAGAGTTTATGGAAAAAAGAAAAATGGCTAAGTTTTTCTTGTGGTAAGATTTCTAGGAATGAATACCAACACTCCAGAGATTGCCCCACTGTGTGTGTGTGTGTGTGTGTGTGTGTGTGTGTGTGTGTGTGTGTGTGTAGATTGGCGATAGCTACAAAATAGAACTTAGGAACAGCTGAGGAAGTGCCCTACCCAGGCTGCCCCATAAACTTCAGCCCCACCCAGGCTGCCCCATAAACTTCAAGTGGTGGTCTGATTTAAGGCTTAGATCACAGATAATGGTGGTGGTGGTGGGGGCATTGCGGGGAGAGGTACCTGGAAAAGCATTTCAGAATCAGAATAGTTTTAGGTCAAACAAGCCCTAGGGAGCTACAGTTTAATTTGATCCATTGCAGCAGGGAGGCAACCAAAGATTTAGGGATTTGGTGGCACAGGTCCCACCAGAAAGTGATATTCAGCACTCTGGGTCCATCCAATATTTATATCAATCAAACAGAGAACTATTCTCTTTTAAAAAAATGTTTTTATTGTTTCAGAGAGGAAGGGAGAGGGAGATAGAAACATCAATGATGAGAGAGAATCATTGACCCCTGCCTCCTGTCTGCCCCACACTGGGGATGGAGCCCGCAACCCAGGCATGTGCCCCTGACCTGGAATCGAACGGCGACCTCCTGGTTCAACCACTGAGCCACGCCAGCCAGGCTAAACAGAGAGCTATTCTAATACAGGCTTTGTGTATGTGCACTTTCTATGTTTAAAATTGTGCATGATACAAACTTGCCAGGTAGAACAATTTGAGTTTAATAATATGTAAAGCTGTTAGCACACGCTCCGCCTACCCCTCAGCTTGCTTGTTGAGAAAGAGAAGCAGGTCTCTGGAAAGCTCCATGGAGCTGAGCTGCCAGGTCTGGGCAGTCACTCAGAGATGCTGTGTGGGGATGAGCGTGGCGGCTCTGCCAGTGAGTGATCTTACAGAGGAAGCTCAGGGAACCACGTGATTAGCCTGTGCACCTGTCCTCGCTTTCAGGGAAGCAAAGTAAGAGCAAAGGTTCTGTCGCAATTTCATTCTCTCCGAGCATGCGCACCACTCTCCAAGGGAGGCGGAGCCTTTCCTGGCTTCCTTCCCACTTCTGAGTCTGCCCCGGGTGCTCAGTGCAACCCAATTTCCTTCGCAGGGTCAGAGGAGCTCACTGCCCAGGGGTGCCCCAGTTTCCTGATTCCCCTGAGGTACTTTCCTGCTGAATCCTCCCCTCAAATCTGCAAGGAATTTGACGAGGATCTGAGAGCATTTTTATTCCCAGACCAGCAAAACCTTATAAAACCATGTCAGTCTGTGTGGGATATTGCTGCAAAACCTTGTTTTGAACGGTGCGTTCTGTCAGATTGATGGAAAGTTTCTGGCTGGAATGTTTAATTATCACCTAATTAAGACAGGCTTTTCGTTAGCCTCTTTTTTGTATGCCTTGAGATTTGCCAGTCGCAGGGTAAGGCTTGCTTGACTGACACCTGTCAGTGGCCCATATGGAAATGACAAATAATGTGACAGGATGAAGATCAAGGGTTTCACCTCGACACAGACCTATGCCAGTATTCCTTTTCTCTACTTGTTTTCTAAGGCAAATGCCATGGCCATGGCCTGCATTGACTTGGCCGTCAGACGCTGTGTTCTGGGCAATGACTGCTGTGACCAGAGAGGCTATTCATCATAATTCAGAGGTTGAGCTGTCTGGGTTGGATGGACCAACCCCTGAATGATCCACTGCTTTGCACTCAACCACTCAAGCGGCCGAAAACAACTGATTCTACTTAGAAGAGCAGAATCAGTGCCCACTTAAGCCACGCCCAGTGTATTTATAGCAATGTATATGTCTTTTCAAGGCGCTTATTTGAAAAATCTGGTGTATGAGGTGAAAGGGTGTTTTCACAGGCCTCAGGAGGGACACGGAGATGCTAATTCCAGTTTCTTGCCTATTCCATTCATCCTGATCAGCACCCCAAACTGATTTCTTTGGAAACATCAGCTTTTGTCACATTAATCACCCACTTAGAGGTTCCTGGGAGTCCTCCTGTTGTTGACCATAAAAGTCCAAACTCAGCTCGGATTCTAGGCTGCTTAGGCACCGTCATTGGCTCATCCACCCACCGTGCTCCTCCTGCTCCCTGGTGGGAGCTCCATGTTGCCAAACTCTCTCCTCCATGTTTCCTGAACCCACCTTTCCCATTCTTATTTCCAGCCTTGACTTGGGCTTTTCCCATTTCCTCCTCCTCTGCATGGATGTCTTCCAAGAATACCCACTGGACTTCTTGTCTTAAAGTATGGCTTTCTCTGGGGCCCAAAAGTGCAAAGGTTGCTCATTCCTTACATCCCAAGTGACAAAATGTAAACTTGCATCTTTTCTTTGTGTTATGTAGGTCTCACCAAAGGATCCCAGCTGTGGCTGTTTATTAAGTCACCTCATCAATGTACAGAACTTTCTCCAGAACACACTGTCCAACATGGTAGCTATTAGGCCACTTCCGTCATTGCAGAACGTTCTACTGGACTGCTCTGGTCTAAGAGCCGCTTCTTAAAACCGTGCACCTATGGATGAGGACAGTGGGCGGGGGTGGGTGGGGGGGAACTGAGGGCGGGGGTGGGGGGTGGGAACCAGGTGGAGGGGAGCTATGGGGGAGGGGGGGAAAGAGGAACAACTGTAATAATCTGAACAATAAAGATTTAATTTAAAAAATAAAATAAAAGCTGCTTCTTCTATTATTATTTTTATCAGTCCTCCCCCATCAGATCTAACTGTGTTAGCCAGCCTAGACCCAGACCGTAAGTCACGTTCCTTCTCATTCAGCTTCATACTTGTAGCATCAGGCAGGTCCATCCTAAGGGAAGCAATGTCCATAGGGACTGTAATGTGTTCTCATTATGTGCTAGGCACCACACTGCTTTATGTGCACTATCTCATTCAATCCTCACAGCGAATGTTGGAGGTGAGCATAGAGCTCCATTGTGTAGATGAGGAAACAGAGACTTAGAAAAGTTAACTCACTTGCCAAAGGCCACACAACTAAGTGGCAGATCCCAAGGCAATCACTTATGTCCAACTCCAAAGCGCCTATTCCTGCGGATCTGCAACGCTGACATGCAACCAGTCCATTTCAGGATTGCCTGGGGGAGCTTTCAAACTAGTAAATATCTGGGCTTCATCGCAGAGACCTTTATGCAGTGCTGGTGGGATATAGACTTAAGGCATTCCAAACAGCAAATTAGTAGTATTTAGTCAAATTATGAATACACATATCATTCCACTCCTGGCTCTTCATCCCAAAGAAATTATCATGTAAGGGCCTACGTATGAGGATGTTCGTTGACCTCTGTCAGGCCAAGACAGGGAGGGTGTCTGGCGGCCACCACAGAGGGACTGGCTGGGGACTATATGGCAGATGCACACAAGGGCTAGGTATACACGTGGCAACATGGGTAGGTCTTAAAAATATAGTGCTGAGTGGCAGGGGAAAGTAAGAATGACAATATGGTCTAAGGCAGTGGTCGGCAAACTCATTAGTCAACAGAGCCAAATATCAACAGTACAACGCTTGAAATTGTTTTTGAGAGCCAAATTTTTTAAACTTAAACTATGTAGGTAGGTACATTGTTATTAACTTAATTAGGGTACTCCTAAGGCTTAGGAAGAGCCACACTCAAGGGGCCAAAGAGCCGCATGTGGCTTGCAAGCTGCAGTTTGCCAACCATGGGTCTAAGGCAATGCAACATTTTTATAAATTAAAAATACTAGTACAAAAGCACAATATATGTTATATTTAAAAGATGTGTAAACAAAAGAATGACATTGGCAGGCGTTTGGAGAGTTTGGAAATATAAGAGGATCAAAGGGAGAAAATAAATAAATAAAACAAGAGAAATGCCTTGTACAGCATTTGTATGCTATGAACCGAGAAGTGTAATGAACTAAACTCTCTGAACCTAAGACTCACCTGAAGATAAAATAAAATACTTGTCCAAGATAATTTTTTTCGTTAATCCTCACACGAGGATATTTTCCCATTGACTTTTAGAGAGAGTGGAAGGGAGGGGGAGAGAGAGAAACATTGATGTGAGAGAGACACATTGATTGGGATCAAGCCTGCAACCGAGATATGTGCCCTTGGCGGGAATGGAACCCAGAGCCGACACTCTATCCACTGAGCCAAACTGATAGGGCCAAGATAATTTCTAAGTTTCTATTCTTATCTTTTCATATAACATTAACCTTCAAATATTTTATTAGTTTGAAAATTAAATTAATTTTGTAAATTCATTTTGGTGTGGATAGTATACTCTCAATCAACATATACTTTGCATTCTAGTTATTTTGCTTTATTTATTTTATTTATTTATTTTTAGTTATTTTGCTTTAAAGTCTACCTTCAATCATCATATTTCCTATAAAGCTTTCTCTAATTTTCTTGAGTAAGTTCTTTCCCCTTTTCCCTCTGTGCAATACCTTATTTTTAATAAAAATTATTGTAATAATAATTGCAATAATTATAGCCTTCATTAAGGCCCAGTCCCCATGTTGCATTAAGGAGATTGTAGGATATAGGAGGTGACAAGAACTTCCAAAATTAATTGGAACTTAGACCTCCTTTAACTGGAGCATCTCTTAGGGTAAATATTCTGAAATAAACTTTGGGAAACACTTTCTTAAACATTTACATTTTTCAATTAATTTTTAAAAATTATGACAATTATCTTTCAGAAATACCAATATTAGACAATATTTACCTATGGTTTATTTGGGTTTTTTTTGTAGATGAATCCAGGCTTTTCCCCCCTTAACCCTCAAGTTTGAAGAGAATCGTCATATTGGAAGTAGCACTAAATGCATTATAAAAATAATTACAGACACAAATCAAAGACCTTGACATGGGCTCTGTATGTATTAATCATGAAGACCTTGTGAACTTTGTATAGAAAGTTTGCATAATGTTGATGAAATACTGTTCCTCTTGGAAACCCTGTGAAACTATAATAAGAAGGCAGGATGGAGGATAAGAGCTCTCTCTAGAGTGTGGCTGGATCTACCCAATATCAAACATCTAAGTAAATGCCAAGAAGTCAATGTATCCTCAATAGCTCTATGACTGGAATTCTTACTTTCATCTCTTTATATTAAAACTAGAGGCCCAGTGCATGAAATTCATGCACTTGTAGAGTCCCTAGTGGCTGACAGCTGTTGGCTGGGGCCTCCCTCCCTTCCCTTGGCAGTCCCTGCCCCACCCCCTGGTTGAACTCCCAGACTAACTCCTGATCGAGGGGACAATTTGCATACTATGCTTTTATTATATAGGACTAGAGGCCCAATGCATGAAATCTGTGCAAGAGTAGGCCTTCCTTCCCCCAGCTGCTGGCACTGGCTTCCCTCTAGCACTTGGTACCTGGGCTTGCTTTCCTCCAGCTGCCAGCAGGCACCCGGGACCTGGCTGGCTTCCCTCAGACCCTGGCTTAGTCCAGAGGATGTCAAGTCTAATTAGCATATAATCCTTTTATTATTATAGACTAGAGGCCCGGTGCATAAGATTTGTGCATGCAGGGGGTCCCTCAGTCTGGCCCTGCACCCTTTCACAGTCCAGGAGCCCTCGGGGGATGTACAACTGATGGCTTAGGCCCCCTCCATAGGGGGCCACTATACTCACCAGCCTTCTGGCTGAGCGCATTGAGCATCTGCCCCCTGGTGGTCAGTGCGCATCATAACAACTGGTTGTTCAGCCATTTGTTCTATTTGCATATTAGCCTTTTATTATATAGGATAATCATGATTGTGGACACTTTTCAAAGCCTTCTAACCTCAGGTACTTCTGAAATTTGCATTTTGAATTTTTTTCCTTAGGTTTTAAATTCTTTCCCCCATCCTCAAATTAATGTATCAACTAACATCCCATTTCCCTTGTTTCTGCCTTTCATACCATTTTATTGGTTGCCCATTGCTGCCTTCTCAAGTGGCAAGACTCTGATTGCTTTGGATTTGAATATTCTCTTACTCTATTTTGTTGCCTCCCTCTCCCCTGCCTCCTCTCCGCCCCCCCCCCCCCCCCCCGCCACCCACCCCATCCCCAGGGCTTTTCTTTAGTTCCAGGAGCATAGGACCCCAAACAATGTAAATTCTAAAGACACAAAGGAGATACACTTTCCTGACTGCCTGCATCATGGGCAAAGGGCAAATTCACCAACTCCACGTGGGACTTTCCCCTGAAGCAAAAGGCAATTAGCGAGCTGGAGAACTAGATCTATAACTATTAGAGAGATAAATACAAAAATATTAACCATGGTAATTTCTTAGTGGTTGCACTGATAACTCTTTTAATATTTGTGTTTTTCCATGTTTTCAAAAACTTCTACAACTACTTCATCAGAAAAACAGCCAGTGAATGGCCTTGGTCTTTGTAAGTACAGTATGACAGAATTTCTTACCTTTTTGTTCCTCTATCTGTGCTTGACCATTCACCTTCTTTTCTCTGTCTCCTGCAGTCTCTCCGAGTGTTGACAACATTTAAATTATATCCAATTGTTTCTTATAAAAACCCTACAAATTATTCTTGGTTTTCTAAAAGGATTAGATGGAGTACAAGTGTTCAAAATAAGCAATTCAAGTAGTCATAACTTCCCAGGGAAGATGTCAGTGAAATAATTATAGAATATTACAGGGCAGTAAAAATTGTGGATAGAAATGTGTGGTATATGCTATAAGGGCTGAGGCATTCGGAGAGCATGATCCATCCCCTCTCAGTGTGTTTTAGAACATCCTTGATGATATAAATAGTCTAGTTTGCTAGTTAAACATACAGTTTCCTGGGCCCCACTCCAAATTTATTAATGCAGAATCTCCAGGGGATCTCTATTTCCCAGATGATCCCTATTATTATGGAAGTTTGGGAAACCAAGAGCTAGAATGATCAGCGAAAATGTCAGGAGTTGCCGGAACAAGAGAAAAGCATTGTGGGATGGGCAGAGATTAGAAAGAAGGGCTAGAGGGGAAGCACCCCAAAGCAGGTTTCTTGGACGGTACAGAGACGGAGTTTAAGTCCGTATCAGCAGAAAAAGGGAATTCCATACAACTAAATGAGCCCTGGGGAAGCTGCCGAGGGGTATTTTACTGAGGTGGTGAGCCTTCGCTGTCACGGATTTTCCTGGGTAACAAAAGTAATGTGATTCTCTGTCTCCGTCTTTCTCTTTCAGAGTGGCGCATGCTGTGGTCAAACCTCCAAACCTTTTGAAGATTTATATTTGGACTTGCTACCCAGATTTTGAAAGGAGTGCTGGAGCCAGAAGGGTATCATGTTAAATTCATGGGCAGAATCAGGAGAAGCTATCACATACTTTTATCCATTTACATTAAATCCAAACCATCCATCCTCATGCAATTTTTTTCTCTGCCTTCCCCATAGGATTAATATAAATCATGGGAGATAATTTGCAAAGAAGGCTATTTAAAATTGCAACAGAGCAGTTCATTTGTTTCGATAATTCACTTTGGTGTAAAATTCAATTATTACTGACAAATAAACGTTAGTAACTTAATCATTATAAAGAACAGACGTCTGGGTGAGGAACAAGTAAATTAGGGGATTCCCAAGTCTTTTCATCTCCACCCCCCCCCACCCCCCACCCACACCCCCGTGATTCTAGAGGATTGTCAGACCTCAGAAGAGCTTTAAAAACAACTCTCATCCTTCTTATCTCTGGATAGAATTCCTCTCATCGGTTTATGTTCAAAATAATAAATGTGTAAATACATGCCACAAGCCTATAGGCTTGCAGGACTCTGTAGCACTTTTAAGTCCAGCCTGACTATTCTGAGAATTTGGTCTTGATTTTTCCCCTCTGGCACAGACCAGAGACAGAGGCACAGCCCATTTGTCTGAAGCCTGACACCTGCTGATTTGTCAGTTTTGTTTAGTTCAAACGGATTCACGTGTGTGAGGAAGGAGCTCCTCGGAAGACCCAGCGCTGGAGAAAATTAGCTCTACTTTGCCCAACATTAACTCTTCTGATTTGGTGTTAATTGGGATCTGCTTTGTGACTGGGGAAACCACTGCGCACACGGATTTGGTGAACTGAGAAGGCCTCATAAACCAAAATGAATACCAATAGAGAGGGTGGGTGTGACCGAGGCCACAGGCCAGGACGCCCTACACTCGGGCAAATGAGGCAGCCCTCTCCTGGCCTGCGTGTCCTGCCTGCGACGCTGAGGCCCGGGTTTGATGAGCCAGCGGAAATTCTAAAGAGCTGGAATCTGTCCGTTCCCTCATTACAGCTTCCCACCTTAGGTAGTTAGTATGCATTTAATCCATTCATGTTTGTATTGGAATCCACAGCTCTATCCAGACCCCAAAGGAGTGCTCCTAAACGGTTTTCACAGCTCAGCAGCTTTTGCTCTAAGAAGAAAGCTGGACACCCCGTGTATAAAATGCTGACAGAAATACACCGTAATTTAGTGAGCTTCTAGGCACAGTCTTCAAGCTTAACCGCCCTGCATCTCCTATTATTGTTTCGACTCATCCTTCTGAAATGCTTTAGCACGTAGAGAAAAGCTGTAAAGGTGTGGTGAGCGGTGAGTTCTTTGCAAGCCGTCTAAGAATGGTGATAAACCTTTTAAAACTTGTGTCTATAGAGCGGGCACTTCAGAGAGTAAATAGGTATAATAACAGGTCTGCGGGCTCCCCCTCTCCCCCGCCCTTGCACGCACTTCTTTTCAAAGGGAAGAAAGCCTGACGAGGTAGCTGGCCTTTAAGCCTTCAATTAATGGAACAAAGATTTAAAAATTGTTCAATTGGTTTCATTAGGAAGTGTACAATGAAATAATAAAGTAAAACAAATGATATAAAGCAGAGCCACTAATTAGCTCGACATGATTGATATAGCTTTGGACCAGGCATTTGATCTCGAACAAAATGCAGTTCCTTGTTAAGAGGATTTTTAATTGATGTGCAGAGAGGTATTAGATGATGTTGGAAAATAATTACTCCAAACCTATTCATGCATTTGGCTGAACATAACAAATGAAGTTTGGGCACTGGATCTGGCGAAGTGGACACGTGCTAATTAATAACGAGAAGAACAAGCATCTTCCATGCGTTTTTAACCCAGTATTTGCTAGGAGATGGCTGAGCAATTATGCACCATAATGAGGTTGTCATATAAACAAGATTAACATTACTCAGATGTCAGAAGAGATTTCAAATTCATGCAGCCCATATGTATTTTCCGGTTGTTATAGATTGTAATGCAGACCTAACCAATCAAGGTTGCCGCACCAAGTTCAGGTTTGATTAGGGAAATATCATCATGCGATAGCAAATCTTTGCTATTTTCTGATGGTCAAATTAAGACTGTTCTCTTAGAATAAACAAGCAGATACACTTGGGCTCACATCAAAGCACCGATACTTTAAAAAAAAAAGAAGAAGAAAAAGGAACTTTTCTCAAAGATATGAATATTGACTGGGGTAAATATGCTCTTCATCTCTAAAAACTTGATGAGCATATGCACCGAGTTACACATAATTTGTTAAATCTGACAAGAACGTTAAATTAGCATTTGGTTGATCTCGGCCAAATTCTTTGCTCAGAAAAATGTGTGCATGTTGACATGAAATTAGAGGGATGTATGGGTGAATATCTGAAGGCAGAATTTGTCTTTGTTTTATATACGGCTGTTTGCCCTCCCCCGCAATGGTAGAAGATCTAACTAACTTGCGATATGTCTTCATAGCCAAAAATGTAGCATTGAGTCAAGTATTTAGAAAATTTAGGCAAACAATTTTAAAGTGCAATAAGGAAATCTTGAATTTGGTGTGAGTTAAAAGTAGTGAAGAATTGCTCAACTTACTTTTGCAGTATATAAATTCAGTTCCAGTGACCAATTTAATATCTGCCTTTTAAAAAGTTCATTTTACTCAGTTGTCCTCCACAAATTCTTAAAGTATTGAAAACTTGACATTTCCCATTAAGTGATGGCATACATGAATTAAACTTTCTAATTTCTTTGCTGGATCGATAAACTTGTGTGTTGTGTGTGTTTGTGTGTAGATTGTACGTTTGTGTGTGTAGGGTGCGTGTGAGTAGAGTGGGAAAGGGTTCAGAGTCAGAGGGGAGGGGAGTTCCACACTAACTAGTTTCTCAGCTTCTACATGAAGCTCTCCTGCCCATCCTAGTTCACATACATTTGTCTTTACCTGAAATGGTACCTCTTTATAAATGTGTGTGTGTGTGTGTGTGTGTGTGTGTGTGTGTGTGTTGGGGGGGGGGGGTGGGAGGGCTTATTTACAAAGGCTCTCTTTAACAGCTATTGTTATAGTTTTTCTTGATAATCTAGACTATTAAAATTTATTTTTTGCTACTCAACATTTGATTTTTAAAAACTAAGAAATGACATAATTTTCTAACAGAAAACCTCATGAAATGGACAGTGATTATTACAGGACATTCAATGCCCTCTCTTTTCCATAGCCTTGCTGCCCCAACCCAGGGCAGATGGCACCGCCAAGTGCAGGGGCGCACCAAGTACCTGGATCCTGGGTCCAGGTGAGCAGAGCGTTCCCCCGCTGGATTGCCCACAGAATGTGCTATGACTGTCCTGTCCAATCCTGACCCTCCTATGCCTCCTGGCGGGAGGGAGGTGCAGAGTGGGTCAGAGGCAGAAAGCCAAGGTACAGGGGGTGGGGAGAGTGAGGCCAAGTGGGGCTGAGCACCAGGAGGGGGCAGTGCAGGGAGGCTTCAGGAGGCAGGGATGGACCCCATGTTCCCCACCCCCTAGCCCAGTGGTCGGCAAACTGCTACTGGCGAGCCACACGCGGTTCTTTGGCCCCTTGAGTGTGGCCACAAAGTTTCAATCGCACTGTACGTGCGCGCCCGCACGTGGTATTTTTTGGAAGAGCCACACTCAAGGGGCTGCAGTTTGCCGACCACTGCCCTAGCCTATGAGACTTCACTTACAAAACACGTATTCAAAGATAAAATTAGGCATGTCAAGGCAGCAACTGCAGAGTATTAAGTTGCAAGTATGGGGCCCGCCTGGGCACAGGACCCTGGGTGACTAACTACATTGTCACTGGCCCCCAGACCAGCTCTGAATGACCAACGCAGTGAACTCTTGGGTGAGCCAGGTGGCAAGATGCCTTGGAGAAGGTGACTCAACCTGTATCATTTGTATTTGGAATCTATTCCTATGTGGGAAGAATTAGAGATTTATAAAATGAGATTTTATTTAATTAAATGCGGCCTGACAACTGGGTCAAGCACCTGATTGAAACAATTTACTCGCTGCTTCATCAGATCAAGGGCACTGTTTAGAATCAAGGGCTCTAAAATATGGGACTTTTCATGCTCTCAGAGCACATAAGAATGCATTTTTTTTACTGATGTGGAAAAACATTTACATATACTAAACTTGGAATTATGGGGGGGGGGGCGCAAACCCTTATGATTTAAAAAAATTGTAGGTACTCAGATTTCCATTGGGAGAATGGCAACTTAATGTTATTCTTCGCCTGGATTTCTCATTGTTGACCTTCCTGGGAATGAGTAACATCACCAATTGTGTGTGTGTGTGTGTGTGTGTGTGTGTGTGTGTGTGTGTGTGTGTCTATTTGTTTGAAGTACATTTATTTCAGAGGCATTCATAATCATACACATGAATCTTGTTTTAAGTTTCTTTGGCTCAACCAGCCTCAAACAGTCCATGGCACAGAGGAAGCGGCCACCAAATATTGTTGACTGCAGTTCCCTGAAGCTGTTCTGATGGCATAGTTCAGTCCATCAAGGCTCACCAAGGAGACAGTGTACGGATCCCAGAACCATCCTGACATTTCAGGTTCTGTGGGTAAGCCCAGGCCAATATTTCAATCATAATCTTCTTAATGAAGCAGCCGAAATCAAAGCCAGGTGCTTCCCTCCGTGGTTCAAACCTGGAGTCAGACACAAGATGTACAAAGATCAAAGTCCAAACTGTCACAGAGGATGATAAGTTGGGAGCAGCACCCTGGGCCTTCTCTTTTGATTTAAACTGTTGAACATTCTCTCCACCCCCATCTTTTTTCCCCCTCTCTTTTTCGCAGGTGCTTCATCTGCAAGTGAATTCAATGGTTCCACATTAAGCCCAAAGTTCTACTCCGGGCTGGTAGCAGTATACATTTTGGTCTAAAGCAGGGGTGGGCGAACTTTTTGACTCGAGGGCCACAATGGGTTCTTAAACTGGACCGGAGGGCCGGAACAAAAGCATGGATGGAGTGTTTGTGTGACCGAATACATGTTAACACTGCTGCTGGTGAAGGAGTGGAGGGGAGTGCAAGAGAACCCTCCGCTCTTTTGGATCTGCGGGCCGGATAGAACAGCCGAATGGGCCAGATCCGGCCCTCTGGCCGTAGTTTGCCCACGGCTGGTCTAAAGTCTATTTCAATGACTAAAAAAGTCAACAATTTCCCGCAGGGCTTTTGATGTTAGAAATAATTCAGTTTGCCAAATTTTATTGTTTGAATTGACTTGTTCTCCAAACTGACACCTGCCTAGCAATTATACATATAGAAATTACACTTTCTGTATAAGTTTGATTAAACTACTTTTGAAATACTTAATGCACATTTTAAATAAGAGGCTATATTTCACCAATCATTAATGAAATATTCATGCATGTGCCTGGCCTGAGTGGCTCAGTGGTTCAGCATTAACCAGGAGGTCACAGTTTGATTACCAGTCAGGGCATATGCCCTGGTTTCAGGGCTCAGTCCCCAGTAGGGGGCGTGCAGGAGTCAGCCAATGGAAGACTCAACATTGATGTTTCTATCTCTTTCTCCTCCCTTCCTCTCTGAAATAAATAAAAAATATTTTAAAAATAAATAACAGTGCATGCATGCATAAAAATGTCTGGTCCCGGGGTCCTCCTGAAAGATCTCCCAGTTAGTGCCTGCTGTGCAGAAAACACTGCCGCTGTCCCTCCGGCACCCTCACCTCAGCCCTGGGGGAGGCAGGATATTGCTGCCTCCCAGGTCCCCGGAGGTACAGGAGGTTGAACTATGTACCTAGTCACACAGGCAAAGCCTTGCAGAGGGCCGATATAAACAGTAGTCCCTGGACTACACAACTCCTGCTCCTGTCAATATCCTCTTTCACTACTACCTAACTTTTCCTAAGGGAATGCAGCTTTCTGCTTCCTTTTTCACCAAGAACAGGGGTCCCTCCCTTCCCTCTCACCAACTCCCCCTTGTGCACCGCTGGGCGATATTCTCTCTTTAGGACACTTCTGGAGTTTGTCCAGTCCCCTGAATGATCCCCCCCACTTTGCATTCTTGGTGACTTCCCTTCCTATTAGAATACCTGTGAGGGAGCAAGGTGGGGAGAGAGCCTGGGAGGGTTAGATCCCCTGCAGACGTATCTTCTCTCTCCTCCAGGCTCCTTCCGCCTTTCTCTTCGGTGAGGCAGCGAGGCATTTACTCTGAATAAATAACTTCTTTGCTGAGCAAGATTTCAGCTACTTGTTATAGCCTTTTTAAAATCCTCACCTTTATTATTGATGTCACCTACAATATTGTTGGTGTATGGGACAACGCCCAACTAACGGAGTCACCAGGCCAGGGCCAATGTTGTTTTGAACAACTCTTTCCCTTTCTGGATATTTAGGCTTATTGTATCAATAGCAAAACAAAACAAAACAAAACAAAACAAAACAAAAAAACCCAATATGCTGGAATCCTGAATAAACAAAGCTAAAAATCCAGATGAAATAGCTAGTGCCTAGAGACTAAGCCTTTCAGAAGGCGGCAAAGATAACCCTCCCACAGGTATCCTTACAGGTAGTGTTAGGTATAGTCTCAGCAATCGCCTCCTTTTCTCCTCCACCATCTGGGTGAAATATCCAGGCTGAGGGACTATCACTCCTGTTTGGAAGATTAAGGCACCGAAACCCAAGTTTTTGAAAATTAGTGGCAGAGTCAGGATTAGAACTCAGTTCTTCCCTGGCAGCAGCTGTGCCCCATTCTAGTGGTGGACCCCACAGACTCTCCCCAGGAAGGACCTGCTGGGCCCTTTCCTTGGCCCCGGGCCACTGCTCTCTGCAGCTATCCTTTGATCTGTCATTCTCTGCACTTTCTCAGCCCCATGTGCCTTTGATATAAAAGAAAAGTGAGAAAAATAAATTTTCAGCAAAAACAACTAGTCCAAGTCTGAGGAAACATTTCCATCAATATGTGGGACTCTTGTTTGATTATTTTCTTGGGTGTTTGTGCAGTTGTCTGTGTGTCTTTTGTTGTGAGCCTGTATCAATATTTTTTGTTTTAGAGGGCGAGTTCCTAGAGAGAGAGATAGAGAATTGTATCTATTTTTCTTTTCCAGCTTTCCACAAAGCACCCAAACTATGTGTGGTTATTTTATAGAATTTTTTTGATGTCGAATTTTCTCTGCCCCCTCCCAATTTTGTTCTAATTCATTTTTTTTTTAAAAAATAATTCTTTGACTCTAGGAAGCATTTGTTTAAATAACAGTTCTTTGAACATTCCCAGCTGTGTTCTAGTTCTTGCCTGAGTGACAGTGGCTCATCGCTTGATCCTGCTCCCCTTATCCAAGGATTGTAAGCGTAAAGATGGACCCAAGGAGCTAGCATTGGCTTAAAAACACGAGCTTGCCTGTAATATATTTCACTGTGGGTCTTGGCTCTCTGGATACACCTGACCTTTTAATTATGAAGGATGACAGAGCAGAGAGAACTCCTTAGTAGGGAGTTTCTTGAAAGCATATGTCAACGATATATTTACAATATACAATGTAGTTTATTAAGTTCGACAATTTTCACCAAATCGTGACCCTTCCAAGGACAGCTATATGCCTTGTTTCCTCTGACTTTTGGAAGATTAAATACCCAATGACCCTGACTATAGAACAAAAGTCAAGTCAGAAAGGAGAAAAATCCAGCCAGTGGTCCAAATATTTGGTTTCTATGATGCCAAATAGCTGGATGCTTGTGGTGTAAACATAATGGGAATGGCCTGGCTTCTTTGTGGCAATAGACTTGCTGTAGGCAGTTAGACAGACATGAGCAGAGCAAGTACAATGGGCCAGGGACAGACGGTCACCAGGGTGGAAAGCCCCAGGTGCTTAGCAATGGACAATCAATTGTAGGGTCGGACCTCACCCCCAGGGTGACTTTTCCTCCCCCAGCACATCACTGGTCATGCTGTTTGGACCCCCTGACCTTTCCTCCCTAGAGATATCATCTAGGCCTCAGTTGTATTTCATCTCCAGGCCCAAATAAGCAATGAAACCAGCATGGAGGATGTCAGGGCCAGCTGCATTGAGTAATGACCTCTCCTGCCTGGTACCAGCCAATCAATCAGTGGAGACCACAACCCTGAGGACACACCTGGAAAACTGCTGAATATTCTATTAAGATCCTTTCCCTAGGACCTCCCCTAAAATCTTGGCCCTTAAAACCTATAGGATGGAGGACCTCTCTCCCCCACTCCCACCCCATCTCCCTGGCATATTACCATTCGCTTCCTCATTCCCAAGCTCCAAGGGCCCTTCCTTTACCCCCATCTTGTTTGTTAAGCCCATTTCTTCTAGGAATTACTTCTCCCCCCTCTGTAATTTACCCAATAAATGTTCTCTTAGAGCTTGGGTCTTGCTCTGAATTCTTTCCTGGCCAGAAGCCAAGTACCAAGGTTGCTGAACTCAGGTTTAGTCTGACTCCACTGGTCAAACAACTGGAGCCATTCCCTCAGCCTACAACAGACTGAGCCAGGTTGTGGTCGTACTTGGAGGATTCATTTATACTTTACACAGCCCTGGGTGTAAGAATGCAAATTCTAACCTGTCTTTTTCCTAATTTCATGGAAGTAGTGTGTGGATGGGGTGTACTCCACTTGCTGCTGGGGCTCTGGGTGGGCTTGCTTGGTCAATGAACTTATCCCTGAGAACCGCATCCCATTCAGTGCTTTCGATGAGTGGCCCTGGGGACAAATGGGTTCCTTGCCAAACTCTCTCAAGCTGAGGGCAGACCTTACTTGAAAAGTAGCAAGGACACTAGCTTAGCCTGAGGTTTCAGTTGGAGCCAGTGACTTCTAGGTAGACCAGAAAGAAGTGACCTTGTTGTCTCCATCACAGAAATCATATCAAGTCCTCTTCCTTCTATTACTCTTTCTCCATCTAACCCCTGCTCCATACAGCAGTCACAATGATTCCTTTAAAATTGCAAATTAGATCTCAACACTTCGTTTTTGAAATCTCTATACTGACTCCCCATTGCACAGAGAACGCAGTTTGACCCTGCATGGCCCCACGGGTCACCTGATTCCTGGATAGCTTGGAGGACTCCTTGTCCATTCTCCTGGGCAAAGCCCCTCCCAGTTCCTTAAATATCCAACCTCTTTATGACCGCAGGGCTTTCATCAAAGTTCTCCCCTTTGCCCCAAATGTTCTTATTTTCTCCCCACTCTTCAAGTCTGGGAGGGTGTCTCCAGAGCCTCTAGTCTAAATTAAATCACTCCCCTTACTGCCATAATACACTGGACTTACGTTTTTTAGAATTTATTATACATTGTGGTCATATATACAGGGGTTGGCAAAGTAGATTCATAATAGTAATAAAAGTAATACAAAAATTAATTGGTACATAATAAAAAAAATTAAGCTCTGTTTTGCATACTCACAACTGTAAGCCTACTTTTGCCCACCCCTGTATTTATGTGTTGGTCTATGTAATGTCCATGTTTTCTGCTTGACCATAAGCTCCATGAGGGCATTCAGGGAACATCTACAGCACAGAATGAATCATAAGGGAGCTTTTTCTTTTGTCAGTTTCTCAGTCCATTTATTGAAGTTTTTTGTTTTCCTCTCCATAAGGTCTCCTGAATGTTCCATAGTATTTTCTGAATGTTTGTGGAGGAAGGATCAGATCATGAGCAACCTCATTGTTTGGTTAAATGTACTTATTAAAACTACATGAGGGGCCTGCCACATAGTCCACATCTACAACAGCAAGACATGAAAATTAATTTGATACAAATGAATCAATTACTTGGTTAATTCATTCTCCTCCTCCTCTCTAGATGTTTCTGGAGTGTATATCTCTGGGAAGCAAAGGCAGTTTTTTACTTTGCTTGTCAGCCTAACAATCTCTCTATATAAAAAGCCTGTGGTCATGATACCCTCATGCTGTAAGATCTATCACCAGGAGGCTGCATGCACGGCAGGCACACTCAGGTGGATGGGGGCTTGACGCTCCGTCCCCGCAGATGCTGGCAGGGGCTTGATGCTGCATCCCTACAGATGCCAGTGAGTCTGGGTTTCACACAATTTCAAGGTATGTGTGGGTGGGCGGGGACTTGTCTCTCGGTCTCATGGCGCCGGCAGGAGTTGATGCTGGGTCCCCGCTGGCTCCGGCCCTGACTCTGACAGGAGGGAGGAGGGAGCTGTATACCCACAATATTAAAATGTTTCCTCTAATTAATTCCCTTTTAATGTGCATGAATTTTATGCACCGGGCCACTAGTAGATTAATAATGCAGAAGAAACAAATCTTACCACCCTGTATTCATCAATGCCATCCTGTATTCATCAATGCCATCCTGTATTCATCAAGATTTTGACTTTGAGCCCAGCAGACGTGGCTCAGTGGTTGAGCGTCAAACAATGAACCAGTTGGTCATGGTTCCATTCTGGTCAGGACACATGTAGAGTTATGGGCTCGATCCCCAGTGCGGGGCATGCAGGAGACAACCAATCAATCATTCTTTCTCATCATTGATGTTTCTATCTCTCTCTCCCTCTCCCTTCCTCTCTGAAATAAATAAAAAATATACATTAAAAAAAAGATGTTGACTTTGACATCTGTTCACTTCTGCGCTGCTTCTTCCTCCAGGCTGGTTTTCTAGAGTTCTTGCTATGGGTATCTCCACTGGATGGCTATTTCGCTGATTAGTCTTTGCAACTGAATTGACAGGAAGCACAAAATTAATAAAAACCTTTTGGAAATGCTACCTTCTCAGCCTCTTCGTGAACAGATGTGGTATCTTCCTAAACCAAAGCCTCAGGGGTAGTGGGAACCAAAGGTATGAGCTCTGTAGCTGGAAGACACATGTTTAAGTGGTACACCTGTGTCACCTAGGGAAAGTTACAGAGCCTGTGACCTGGGGATGATAGATCTACAGCACAGGGCTACTGAGAATTAAATGAGTTTAAAAATGTTTACAATAGTGTCTGGCACACACTAGACATTCAATTAAATAATTTTTTTCTCTCTTCCTCCCTCTCTCCCTCCTTTGCTTGTTCTTCCTTCCTTCCTTCCTTCCTTTCTTTCTTTCTTTCTTTCTTTCTTTCTTTCTTTCTTTCTTTCTTTCTTTCTTTCTTTCTTTCTCTCTCTCTCTCTTTCTTTCTTTCTTTCTTTCTTTCTTTCTTTCTTTCTTTCTTTCTTTCTTTCTTTCTTTCTTTCTTCTTTCTTTCTTCCTTTCTTCCTTTCTTTCTTTTCCTCCCTTCCTTCCTTCCTTCCTTCCTTCCTTCCTTCCTTCCTTCCTTCCTTCCTTTCTCTTTCCTCCCTCTCTCCCTTCTTCCCCCCTCATCTTTATTTCTTAATTCTCAAGTTCCACTCAGTTCTACAAATCACTCAGAACTCAGGTGTTTTCAGACTATGGAAATACATATTCAATCAATATGTAATTTCCTTGAAATCTGTTATTGTTGTTTCAAAAAGAATATTTTGACACAAGGATTTGCATAAGTATACCCATGGAGGCACAGTCTTAAATTGACTTTAATTTATAGAAGTTATAGAAGCAATTCATATTTTAAAATGATTGCAGTATCCATACAGTGGCATAGTATACAGCCTTAAAAATGAAGGACATTTTGACACATGCTACGGCATGGATGAACCTAGAAGACATTGGGCTAAGTGAAATAAGCTAATTACAAAAGAACAAATATTTGTATGATCCCACTTACATGAGGTTACATATAGAAGCAGGAGGAAAAAGATCTTTTCCCTCTATTTCGCTTAGTTCTCAGCCAGAGGACCTATAAAAAAAGACAGTGTTTTGTGTTTTTCAAGGAATTCTTCACTATCTCTCATAGTGGAAATTTTCTTTTATAATTTATACCAGCTACCTGGTGCACGAATTCGTGCACCAGTGGGATCCCTCAGCCTGGCCTGTGGGATCAGTCTGAAACTGGCTCTCCAACATCCCCTGAGGCATCCTGGATTGTGAGAGGGCACAGGCCAGGCTGAGGGACCCCACTGGTGCACGATCGGGGCTGGGGGGGACACAGGAGGTTGGCCAGCTGGGGAGGGACCACGGGAGGGCTCCAGTGTGTGTCCAGCCCATCTGGCTCAATCCTGATTGGCTGGACCCCAGCAGCAAGCTAGCCTACCAGTGAGAGCATCTGTCCCCTCATGGTCAGTGCACGTCATAGCAAGTAGTTGAGTGGCCTTAGCATATCATTAGCATATTATGCTTTGATTGGTTGAGCAGCCAACTGGTCAACTGGGCACTTAGCATATTAGGCTTTTATTATATAGGATAGTTTGTTTTTAATGATATTTAAATTTTTCATTAATTTGTATGTTTGCATGAGATGGTATCCAATCATTGTGTAGTTCCTTCAATTTCTGCCTTTATTATGATGGTTTAAACTTGGTCTTCTCATGTGCTCAGAAAGCAATCACCAGAATAAGCATGGGTTTGAACCTTGCCCCAGTTAGGATCGTGTACTGCTTCTCCTCCTGGGGTTTCTCTGTAACTGAGCAGCTAGTGAAATAACCTTTGGTGGCATGTTCATTTCTTCTCTTGCTAGTTGAGGGTGTGCATGTGCTTTTCTGTTTGTTTTTATTTTTAGAAATCATCCAGGGATTTAAAAAAGGTGCTGCATTATCCTCACAGATATCAGAATAACAAAGTGTTTCTAACACACTTTGTGCTGGTGACTGTTTTGTGAAGAAATTTCATAACCAAAGGCCTGTGAACGGGACCGATTATTTCAGACAACTGTGGTTCCTGTGTAGATTTCTCCTGCAATGTGTGAACCACATGACTAATTTACTCTTTGACCAAATGCTCCTCCTCCGGAATACGCCCGTATTCCCCTAAAGCTTGGGAAAACAGCCTTAAGCTTCTCACTTCTTTAGTAAAGAACTTCTCAGTTGATTTCAAGTGAAATGCCAACAGTCTCACTTTTTTTCAAACACACTTCACAGCCATGGCTGTATATCCACTTTAAAAGTGTATGTTTTGTGGGTGGGGGTGCGGTGTGCTTGGAGCAGTTGTCTGATGTTTTATTTTTGGAAAATTCTAAATTGCATTTTGGAAGATAATTAAGGGTTGCTCAAGTTTCTTTCAGAATTAAAAAAAGGTATATTTTACCTCCTTTGTGCATTTTTGCACTCAATACTTCATTCGTCACCTCCTCCTCTATTTTATAAATCTTTTAATTAATGGTGTTTATTCTCCTCTCAGTCTGGGCTCAGTCGTGTTTTTATGATTGTATTATTAGGAAGTGATAACATGTGTGGATTTTTTTTCTGGATCTGGGCTTGCCAATCACTATGGAAACAAGCAAATATTTACATAGCCCAGATACTGATTAATACCTACTGGTTATTTTGACATTATAAAGTTACTGTTTGAATGTAAAGAATTTCTCCTGAATAGTAAAGTGGTCTATTCTAATTTGTAATTTTCCCATCAGAAATTAACCTAGTAACTAAAGCTCCTTCAAATTATAGCCATTTCCAAAAGAAATCACTTTTTCCAATGAATGACTCAAAATCGAGTGCTAGATGTTTAAAAATGGTAGTTTTATATTTTAACAGGAACAACTTTTGTAAAACAAAAAAATTCACTTTTGTAATACAGGTATTTCACTGAAGATAATATCAGAACTACACTGTGTACAAGATGGTACATTTCAAAAGGACTCTTTAAAGAGGCAGTTTATTAGGGTGTCAAAGGACTATTTAGCTAGAAACTATTTAGCTAGAAACATAAGCACAGAAGTTCAACCTCTTGGGGGGCACTTGGTAATTTCCTCTTAGAACAAAATTACCTCACTCTCACTCTTTCTCCATTTGGGTTGTGTTCTTTTCCTAGGGGAGATATTTTTTAGTTTTTTATTAAAAATTTTTTTTCTGCCCTGGATTAGTTGGTTGGGCATCATCCAACACATCGAAAGGTTGCCGGTTCAATTCCTGATCAGGGCACATGCCCTGGTTGTAGGCTCAATCCCGGTAGGGGGTGTAAAGGAGGCAGCCAATTGATGTTTCATTCTCGCATCATTGTTTCCTTCTCTCTCTCTTCCTCTCCCTTCCTCTCTCTAAAAAAAAAAAAAAAAAAAAAAATCAATTAAAAAAAAATCTTAATTTTTTTTTTTTTTTCTAACTGAAGATCCAAAAAGTTGTAGTCTATAATGCAACTTGACCAAGCCTCAGTATGACCAGATGGCTTGTTAGAACACGGATTGCTGGGCTCCGCTTACCAGAATCTCTGATTCAGTCTGTCTTGGTGTGACCACAGAATCTGTGTTCTTAACAAGTTCCCAGGTAATACTTATGGTCCAGGCATCCTATTTCACAAAACCCTACCTTCGAGTCTAATATATTTTTTTGTCAACCACATTGGGAAGTTTTTATAGACATTGCAAAATGTTTAGAAACAACACAACATTTTTAGCAGCAGAGTTGGAGCTTCATGAAGTCCAAACAATGTGGGCTTATTACTCCAATAAAGCTGTGGAAGTGGTACCTTAGAGGACCAAGTTTCAGAGTGGCCCATGCAGGATGGGTCAGGAGCCCAATAATAGTGGAGTCATAATCTTAGTCTTTTCCCCCCGGAATGTTTTAAAGGAAAGTGTTTCTCAAATCACTATGGAAGCATTTCATCTTATTAATCAATTCAACAGAACTCTTAAATCACACAACCCATAATTACATGGTGTGTGGGTAGGACAAGTGGAGATTGAATCTGTGAAGATTGAATATTCTTACGTTTCTCATTAATATCACCTCACATCCTTCAAAAAGATGGACTGGAGTTTATCATAGTACTTATTTCTATAGAATTGAATGTGAATCTTAGTGTTCCATCTTAGCCAACAAAATTGTTAGAGTGGCACATCTTGGGGGTATGGTCTAGTAAGAAAAGACTAAGATTTGGAATCGAAGGAAATGGAAGAGTCTTCGTTCTGCTTTCTATTTGTTACTAGAGGCCCGGTGCATGAATTTGTGCACAGGTGTGGTCCAGTTGGCCCACCCTGATAGGAGCTGATCGGGGCCCATCAGGCCAGGCTGGCAAGGGCAAGGGGCCACAGGCCATTGGCTGGCCAGCCCCACCCCTGGTCAAACTCCTGATCGAGGGGAAAATTTGCATATTAGCCTTTTATTATGTAGGACTAGAGGCCCGGTGCACGAAATTTGGGGATCGGGCCTAAACCGGCAGTAAGACATCACTCTCACAATCCGTGACCACTGCTTCCTAACTGCTCACCTGCCTGCTGGCCTGATTGCCCTTAACTGCCCCCCCTGCCGACCTGGTCACTCCCAACTCCCCCCCACCACCACCCCCACCAGCATGGTCACTCCCAACTGCCTCCCCTCCCCGCCGGCCCGGTCGCCCCCGACTGCCTCCACTGCTGGCCTGGTCGCCCCATGCAGCCTGCTGTTCAGTAGTTTGGTTGTCCCTCACTAACCCCCTTGCCGGCCTTATCGCCCCACACAGCTTGCTGTTCCGTTGTTACTGTGATGGAATCCCGGACAATTTGCATAGTCCTCTATTATTAGTATAGATAAGATCTTGGAAACACTTTTCATCTTTTCTAGATCCTAGTAGCTTTACCTAACAATATTTATTCCATTGAGTCAGTAAATATCTATTAAATGTTTGTCAGGTACTGCTCCTTACATAGCAGCTAACCTTGAACATGGATGGAAGGAGCCTCATCTATTCATGGAAAGAAGTTAGACAGGGCACTTCCATGCTGAATGGAATCCTCCCCTGAGAGACATTGCAACCATTGATTTTGGCATCAAACTAGTGGGTTGCAATTACAACAGGTATTTTTGCTCAAAATACTGTTGACCGCTGGAGAATTTAAATTATATTTCATTTCAAGAAAATATTGATTTAGCTGAAAACCAGAGAATCTACAAAGAATAGTTGGAATATTTGCTCAACAAATAGCACATCCGTGATGTGAAAAATAAATAGAATAAAGTTGAACATAAAATAAAAAAAAAACATTGAAGAAACACTTCTGTTAAATCTTTTTGTCTAATGATTTGGTGTCTTATAACAAGTGGTTGTTTATTTGTTTGAATTTGTTTTGGTTTGCTGTTTAATGACTCTTTTAAACTCCAGCTCAGACTAGAAGGCAGATTTCTTTATACCCAAGGAGGCTGGGCACTGTAGTAGCACCGAAGGCACTGGGTTCCACATCTTATTGGGTTTTATTCTGGTAAAGCAATTTCGTTCTCAAATTGAACATGTCATTTCTTCTTTATTAAATTTCCCAGTTATTCTTTCACCTCAGGTTTTTATGTTGCCTCCTATTTATTTCTGGGTTTCTTCACTCAAAATGTGGGAAGGCACTAGGATTTTTTATCAAGTACCATGTACCCTGTCACTTAGACTCTAAAATGAAAGGACAGGACTCACAACCAAAATAGATGCTATTGGTAAACTCGGGTGAAGCTCGAGGGAGAAATTACATTCGGCAAAGACAACTGACTCAATGTATCACCACATCTTTAGGTAGGTCTTCATCTCAGTGTGTTTTAGGGAGGGGATGATGCAAGCATGGCATCACTCTACCAACACTTTTTTGTAAGATGCCCAATGTCTTTCTAAGAAACACAAATAATATCTTAAAATCTGAAAGAGAAAACTGGTTGAATTACTTGTTCAATGTGTTCTAGGTTTTGAAATAGTTCATATATGCTATATAATAAAAGCGTAGTATGCAAATTGTCCCCTTAACCAGGAGGTCATCTGGGAGTTTGACCAGGGGGGTGGGGCCAGCCGGGGGAAGGAAGGGAGGCCCTAGCCAGCAGTGGCGGTGACAGGAGGCCCTGGCCGGCGGTGGCGGTGGCAGTGGCAGGCAACCAAGGGAAGGGAGGGAGTACCTGGCCAGCAGCCGGCAGTCACTAGGGATCGTGTGTATGTGTGTATATATAAATGTATAATATGCAAATTGGCCGGGACGCCCTCACATAACAACCGAACAGCAGTCTGCGTGGGGCGACAAGGCTGGCAGAGGGGGGCAGTGAAGGGTGACCAGGCCAGCGTGGGAGGGTAGTTGGGGGCAACCAGGCCAGCAGGGGGGGAGCAGTTGGGGGTGATCAGGCCGGCAGTGGGGTGCAGTGAGGGGTGACCAGACCGGCAGAGGGGGCAGTGAGGGATGACCAGGCCTGCAGGGGGGCGGGGCATTTGGGGGCTATCAGGTCAGCAGGCAGAGGCAGTTAGGGGCGATCAGGCAGGCAGGCAGGTGAGCAGGGATGTCCAAATGCCGGTTTAGGCCCTATCCCTGGGATTGGGCCTAAACTGGCAGTTGGACATCCCCTGAGGGGTCCTGGATTGGAGAGGGTGCAGACTGGGCTGAGGGGACCATTCGCCCCCCTGCCCCCATGCACAAATTTCATGCACTAGACCTCTAAATACTAGTACATTATAAGATATACTAGAGGCCCGGTGCATAAAATTTGTGCACTCGGGGGGGGGGGGGGGCGGGGTGTCTCTTAGCCTGGCCTGTGCCCTCTTGCAGTCCAGGAGCCCTCAGGGGATGTCTGACTGATGGCTTAGGACCTAAGCTGGGGAGCAGGCCTAAGCTGGCTGTCAGACATCCTTAGCACTGCCACAGAGGTGGGAGAGGCTCCAGCCACCGCTGCTGTGCTCTCCAGCTGTGAGCCTGGCTCAGGGCTTCTGGCTGAGCGGCACTCCCTCTAAGGGAGCGCACTGACCACCAGGGGGCAGCTCCTGCATTGAGTGTCTGCCCCCTGGTGGTTAGTGCATGTCATGGTGACCGGTTGTTCTGCTGTTTGGTCGATTTGCATATTAGCCTTTTATTATATAGGATATTAAAATATAAATGTTTCTTTAGCTTCAGTTTAAGTAGCTAAATGTCTATTCTTTCCTGTTTGGAATCCCATAGTCCTTTCTCCTTTATCCTCCGTATTCACCACACATCTGGACTGCTGTCATAAATTCAACTTTTTCCTGAATTTTTTTATTTCCCTATGTGCAGTGAATTCTCAATACCACTAAAGAAACAATATTTGCTTGGCCAGTGTGACTCAGTGCTTGAGCACTGACCTATGAACCAGTCAGGTTACATGTCCATGTTTCGGGCTCCATCCCCCGTGTGGAACGTGCCAGAGGCAGCTAATCAATGATCTTCTCACATCATCGATGTTTTTCTCTTTTTCTCTCCCTTTCCCTTTCCCTCTCTGAAATAAAAACATATTTAACAAAAGAAATAATCTTTGATGCCATTATTTTATCCCTTAAAAATGTCATGAAGCTCACTCAGAATCTTCACTCTGGGCCAGTGTTTATTCTCCCCTACAAGTTTGGCTCATTTTCCCACGGATCCCTGCTCTGTACCTCTCATTTGGTTTAACTAGTTTATCTCCTAGAATTGCTCTCAATTGGCTAATTTCAGTGTTATTTATGCTATCCATTTTCAGTAAGTCAAATCACTTTCAGTCTTCTAAGTCCAGCATGTCAACTACTTCTAGAAAGACTTCAGAAGGTAGCAGATATTTAGACAGTCTATGGCACGTAATGGCAATGCATAATGTAGCAAAACAGGGAAATCCAGTGAAAGAGTTTAATTATCCAATTGTATAGAATCATACTGACCTCTTACAATATTTTTAGCTTATCTTCCCTCTTTCCTCCTTCTCTTCTTTTTTCTTCCTTCCTTCTCCCCACTTCCCTACCTTGCTTCCTCCCTTCTTTCCTCCCCCCCACTCCTTCCTGCCCTCCCTTTCTCTTTCTCTCTCTCTGTCTCGGTCTCTCTCTTCTACCTACTTCCCTTTTACTTAGACTTCCCAAAATATAGATTGGGAAAAGAAAGAAGAGGCAAGATTCATCCATCTGTTGTTTTGATGATTTTATTAGCACGATGGCCTACACATTGTTAAAATGTTTTTTAAATGACTAAAGTGAGCTGTATTATTCAGAATACCTTGATATTTTTTGGAGGCGGTGAGAATTTGAACACCTATTTTAGTACCTCTCCGTATAAAGCAAAGACTGTCATTCAGCAGTGTGATACAATATTTAACTGTTAGGTCATCTCTTCAAATGCAAAAATTACCCATAAAACTTTAGTAATAACGACAAAATCCCATGTCACTGCCTTTCTCACAAGACGATAAGCAGTGCATATGACTAGCTCAGGACAATTCTATCCAGACTTTGGACAAACAATTCCACACGAATTCCTGCTCATATCATCTTGTGCACCGGCGTGTACGCCTTGACAATTTCCAGTCGCTTCAAAAGGTAGTTTCTCAATCAAAAGACATTTTTCACTCATTAACCAAAATTTTACTGATGTCTACATCAATCAGGCACTGCATTAAACATTGAGGTCATAGGAACAAAAGATACTTAGATTCTTCAGTTTAATGGTTGGTGAGTTGCTGGGGTGGGAAGAGAGAGTTTCAAAAAAGCAAATGCATAATTACAATACAAGGGGACAAGAGCCATCACATAAGATCAGAGGACTATGCAAGAATCGTGTAACTTTCTTCTTTTAAGCATAAAAATGATGAACATTAATAAAACAGAAAATGCATAAAAACAGGATGAAAGAAATCAGATTGATCTGTACAAAATGTGTGTTTTTGAAGGGCAGAATGGTAGACTGAGCAGCCTCATTTAGTTCACACCCATTAAAAGTCACAGTTTTTCCACTCTAATAGCATATTGGAACAGAAATCTCTAAAATGCTTTTCATGATATATATTCCCAGGAAATATGCACACATATCCACATTTAATGTGTTTTGTTCTTTGTAAGTAAAAACAATTAGTACACTCTAAGTGTGTTTTATAACTTTCTTTCACTGATGAATGTCATAAATGTCTAATAAAATATGGGTCTACACACTTCTTAATAATTAGATATTAACCCAAAGTATGAATGAGCCATAACTTGTTTATTACATCTCCATTGGTGGATATTTAGGCTACTTCCCAATTTTCGCCACATACGCTATGATCATTATATGCACAATGCTGAAATGAACATGAAGATGTGGCTCTGAATTATTCCTTCTCCCTGATTTTTAAAAGGTTATCCTAAACTAAAATGATTGAGTAGAGGTAAGATGTACCCACTGGATATTTTGTCCTGCGATTTGCATCTCCCAAGATGCAGGATGTCCCAGAATGTTTAATAAAACCTCTGTACCTTGCTGCACTGATTTTCAAACTTCATGATTTTTTTTTAAACCAGAAAAATAGGCATGGAAATGGAAGGGTGAGGCTACTGAAAACGGGTCTAAGAAAATAGGACTAAGAACAGGAGCTAGATAAACACCACTTCCCAGTAAACAAGGAACATCATATTACGGTAACAATTGCCCTAGTCCTTCCCCTGAGAAGAACCAGGCACTTGGAATTGTTTGGCTCTCTTTCTGCTCCCACCTCGCTCGCTGCCTTAGAGCTTGACACGTTTGTAAGACTGCAACTAAGTCACCAAATGGGCTATGTCTGAGTCAAGCTGCAATTAATGTGTCGCCCAGCGCTGGGTAAAAAGCTACACATTACCTCTAGGAGTGACACGTTTTCAGAACTAACCCTCCTCCCCGGCAAAAGTCTGAAGCAGCAGAATAAGCCGGGGAAGGAAAAACAATCCTCGCTAGGTTATTGTGGGGCGTGAAAGCCACGCTGTTGTGGAAAGGCAGTGTGAATCCATATTATGCAGAAATCAATGGCAGCCCAATCTTTGCAGACTGCACGAGGCGCCGTGTGACAAGGGCACAGCGATTCTCCTAATCAAGCAGGTTGTGTGAAAGCAAAGAGTCCAGCTGAGCTTGATACATCCAGCTGGACTTTGTTTGCGACTTAATGGAGCAGGTCATAGTTATAACACCCCAAAGAAATCAACCAGCCTCGGCCGGAGGAGCTCAGGGAACGTGTGGGAACCCCAGCGGTCTACGTTAAATCACTTCTATAGGTCATCTGCGGAGAAAGAACTTGGCAAAATAATACAGGCGCGTCATTCCGCTGTCTGTTTACCGTTCCCCCCCAGGGAAGGGGGTTGGGTGGGAAGGGAAAGCAGTGCGACTGGGGAAACATTTCGCCTTTTTTTATTCTATGCATTATAAAGCTCCTGGCAGGGCACCGGGCACTGAATTTAGCTGCCCCTTCTTGAAAGCCACACGTTACAGGGGTTTATAAGCCAGAGTGACAGTGATAAAAGGCCAATTCAGGGCTTGGGGACAATTTTTTCCTAACAACATGCTTTTGCCTCTTTGCCTCCTTAAACACCTGCTGCTTTCCACAGCCCTCTCCAGTAGCGCCTTCAGGGCAGCTTCGACTCTGAGCTGGGCTGGTGAAGTTCAAAGTTAATGTTCTTCTCTGTGGTCACTGCCAGGAGTGTGTGGATGATCAATGCCACTGCCCACACCTTGGCACCAACAGTGTCACCCTCAGAATGCATGTGGAATTCAGAAGGATGAGATGGAGTTTTTTGTTGTTTTTTTTTAACCTTCTTCAATCCCAGGCCACTTTCTTTGAAGACATTGAGACCCCTCTCCCACTCTCAATAGTGTCCCCAAAATAGCATTTGCACCACAAAGCTCTTGGTAGTAAAACATGCAGTACAACCTGGAGGCGTGGCTCAGTGCTTGAGTGTCGATCTATGAAGCAGGAGGTCATAGTTCGATTCCCGGTCAGGGCACATGCCCGGGTTGCAGGCTCGATCCCCAGTGTGGGGCGTGCAGGAGGCAGCCCGATCAATGATTCTCTCTCATCATTGATGTTTCTCTCTCTCTTTCTCCCTCTCTTCCTCTCTGAAATCAATAAAAAAATATATTTAAAAAAACATGCAGTACCAAAGGTGCCTGGTAAATAGATACATGGATTGGATAGAGGAGTGATGAGTTCTCCAACACTAGCTACATTCTCCCTGATCTCTCCACAGGGCAAATCCTCACTCACAGTGGAAGAGCCTGACCTTGGCAACCTGTAGGGTTTTAGGCCCTGAAATTTGATGAAGATTCGATAGGAAAAGCCTGGAGCCCTGATAATTGATACTATTATCCTGTGATGCTTCCTGTCTGCAGAGAATGCATCAAACTGACCACAGCTGGCTTGCCTGCCGAAACCCGAGTCCCACAGGGAAGTAGCTATGGAGACAAAGGAAATGGGGCAACGGAGGCGCCCGCCTTCGCAAGTCTGAAATCCAGGGGCATGGGCCAAACCTGATTCTCGCTCACGTGCCGTGAGAAGGGCGGAGTGTTAGGTGGACTGCTGCTTAAACCTAAACGAAAGGGTCTGGGAGAGTGGAAAGTTTCCTCTTTGCTCACGGAGTCCCTGGGTTCGTCTTTTATATATGAGCTACGCCGGCAGAATGTAAAACATAGCGCTGTAGGGCGGAGAGCTGGGTTCAAATCTTGGCTCTGCCCCTATCTTGCTAAGAGCCCCTGCATAAGTCTCTTCCCTTCTCCAAAGCAGAGTGAGGGCCTGGGAGCCCCTGATTTTAAAGCCCTGCCTGACATCCTGTGATTATCCTGGGTGAAGTGCTTTGGTGGAATTGGGGAAATATTTTACAAAGGTGGGTTTCCTGGTCTGGATGCCCCTCACCGGCAAGCCAGACCTGCTCTCTGAGCCCCGGTCAGTCTCCCTGTTGGAGGAAGGTCCCAGGCAGCCCCAGCCTTAGGCCACTCCTTCCGACAGTCCTGGCGGCTGGAGGCTCCCGGCTCCTGGTTAGGGCGCAGCCTTGCACGGTTAGCATCTTTAAAGCCGAACATTCACCGCTCATCTTCATGACGCTGGTGTGATACTTAAATTAGGAGGCAAGAAAGTCGAATTACTCCATCAGAACAATTTAGAAACAGCAACGTTTGCAAAAGGAAGAGTTGATTTGTGTCACAGCCTGAATATGCCCCTCCCCCACCCCCACAGACATCCGCATCCTAAACTCTGGAACCTGTGGCTGTTATCTTTCAGAGCAAAGAGATCGGGCAGATGTGATTAAGGATTTTGAGATGGGGAGGTTATCCTCGAGGTTCAGGGTGGACCCGATCACAGGGGTCCTTATAAAACGGACACAGGAGGGGCCAGAGTCAGGTGAGAAGGTAAGATAATGTTGGAAGCAGAGGTGGAGTTGCGTGGCCACAAACCGAGGACTCTCAGCAGCCTCTGGAAGCTGGAAGAGGCCCAGAGTAACTTCTGCCCTGGATTCTCCAGAAGGAACGAGTTCCGTCTATACCTTGATTTTAGCCCCGTAGGACTCATTTCTGACTTCTGACCTCCAGACTGTAAGATAATAAATTTGTGTTGCTTTAAGCCACCAGATTGGTTACAGCAGCAATAGGAAACGAATACAATTTTTTTATGACACAGTTAAGGAGAAAGTTAAATGTTAGAAATGAGCATTCCTGAAGAGTTTGGTTTAGTTTCGATTTTATTTGAAAACAGTTCTTCTAATGAATTAATGTTTTTCTAAATATGTGCTTCTCCAACT